>NW_028278694.1:0-117142 GCF_059751315.1 Micrasema longulum | reverse complement strand
TGTCTGACTTTTTCCTTTTCTCTTTATTGTGATTATGTTCATGTTGGCTTTAATCATAATTTCACAAAATTCTGTGTTTTTTATTTAACTAATAATATATAAACAAACATGTATTGTAAAATATCCTTTGCTTATAATTTATTTGACATCAAATTTACACTTGTGTATCTGTTTTTTTTTCAAAATGATTCTCAAAGCTTTGTTTTATATTTAATATTACAACAAAGATAAAGAACATTTTAGAAAAGGTCATTGAGAAGTCTAGGCATCTACAGGGCTTATGACCTGTCATTGTCTGGTTTAAGCGGCCACTTTACACACTGTGTAACATTTACCATTCTGCCCATCTATATTCCTTTAACTCTTTCATCTGTTAATATTCGTGAAGTTAAAGAGCTAAAACCTTTTTTTATGCGGGTGAGATTCATCTAAATGAATTGTTTTACCTGCATACTGTTATATACCTTTCAATTCATTGGACGAATCAATTCAATTAGATGAATCTCAATGCATTAATCAAGGTTTCAGCTCTTACTTTACAAACATCAACAGATGAAAGAATTGAAGGAATATAGATGTTTAATTATTGGCAGAATGGTCAAGGTTATGTGTAAAGTGGCCACTTAAACCAGCCAATGATAGGTCATAAGCCTTGTAGATGCCCACACTTCTATATTACCTTTTCTAAAATGTTCTTTATCTCAGTTAAAATATGTTTTGGGATACTGTTTTAAAAAAATCACGCTACTAACTTTGACGAAGCTTTACTTATTTTAAATGTATTTTTAAAAAAAAATTCTTTTGACCCAATAAATTCGCACCATAACTGATGCATTGTTTAGAAAATAAACAAACTAGCCCAAAGCTAGCTGCCAAACTTGAAATCAAACTTTTATAGTTTAAAGAATCTCTACCTCAGAGGCAGACGGATGCAAATCCAAAATTTGATAAAATGACATTTTGATTTTCGTATCCAGTTTCTGATCATGCCCATTGATTTAAAATAAATGTTAGTATTATAATGAATGAACCAATGTATTAAGATACTGAATATACAAATAAATGTTATAAATTATTAGAAATCACTTATAGAATGTAGATTCTTTAGGCTTGTGTTGAACATTAAATTATTTTTTTATAGTTTTTTTATTATTAATAAAACATATGATACAAAAAGTACATATTGTACTTCCAAGAGTTATTAAAGAAATTTATTTGAGACCGTGCATAAAAAAAAACATTTTTTTGACAAAACATAATATCATACATAGTTAATACATCCGAAATAGTAAGAAAATATTATTGTATAAGAAAAATAAAAAAAAACAATATTTTACACCATCTATATAAATTATATTAATAATTATCACCATCAAAAAGATTCGAGCAATATTTTTTAATTGTGACACTTCTGGATTTTTTATTCAATTTTTCGTGTTTTAGCTCATCGGTTAGTTTATTGTATTCGGAATGGCCAATATTTTCCAAAGATCTACTGCCGAGCTTTGTTGAGCGAAACTTAGATATATGAAGATTCCCTACGCGTATTGTAATTGTGAATATCATGACCAAATGTGTATTTTAAATTTGTGTGAGCAGAAAAATTTGACGTTTGGATTTTCCGAGTCTGCCTCTGAGGTACAGAAATAGGGTCATACATAGGGGATACCTGTAATTAAAAGATAAATTCGCCGCATTTTAATGTCGGTAGGCACGAGAGTAAATACATTTAGAATTTTTTGTATATTTGAATAAAAATCCGGGCTGAAAGGGTGGACTCGGATGTTCGAAACAAATAACTTTTGTAATTGTACTTACCTGGATGTCCAAGAAATAACATCTGTAATTAAGTATCACCTGAAATAGGCTGACTTCCACAAACTTACCTGCAAAAAATGAAATTAAGTTTTTTATTAATCAGATTATTTAATATGAAGTGAAAATATGAAGTGCAGCATATTTCAGCTATCTAACGGGTCAGTCTTACGGTCAGGTCCAAGTCAAGGGACTGTGAAATAAAGCGATTTAGATTAAAAATATAGAAATTCTTCAAAATAAGGCGATGAGGATTATACTCAAAAGAAATATCTATTCGAATAAAGAAAGAATGCAGAAAGAAATTGGCTTGCTTGCTCACAGTAAAGCAACAAATTAAATATAATGTAGCAGTTTTTAAACATAAAGGGGATGAATGGAATAAAAACTATAATAAAATTTAACCAATAATATCATACATATGAAACAAGGGGTAAAAAAAATAAAGATTACCAACGAGGAGAAAAACATAATCTCAAAACTCATTGTACAAGGGATTGAAGCTGTACAATGAGTTACCTGAAGAAATAAAGGAAATAAAAAAAATCGAAATATTTCAAATTAATTTGAAAAAATATGCTATGGAGAAATATTGAACAAAAAAATTGGAATATTATGAAATGTTTATATTAGTTCTTAAGATGTTTTGAACTTACTTAATAAAGCATAAATAAATAAATAAAATAACACATTTAAAATAAATATTTTACCAACAATGCTTTGAATATGACCAAAAGTTTGCAGACAGACTGAATTTCCTCCCCGGTGAGTTTTTTATATCTGAATTTTGTTGTAACAGAGAGAAAGCATTAAAACATTAAAAAGAGTCGAATTAACTAACTGGCATAAGAAAAGGTATAAAAAAAAAAAATATTGTTTCCAAGCGTCGGCGTCGCCTAATAGCTGAAATGGTTCAGCCAGATGAATCTCATCTACATGATAAAAGTTTCAGCTCTTTTACTTCACAAACGTCAACAGATGGAAGAGTTGAGGAAATGTGGATGTTTAAATACACGCTGAATGGTGAATATTACATAGTGTGTTAAGTGGCCACTCAAACCATTCAATGGTAGGTCATTAGCCCCGTAAATGCCCAGACTTCCATATTTCCTTCTCAAAAAGTTTTTTCTTCGTTGCGAACAAATATTTTACGTCGATCCTGACATAAATTTCATGACGGACTTGTTTCTACAGGGTTTTATTTATCTGAATCTGAGAGTAACCATTGAGTCAAAAACACTTATTTAGAGTTGTGGTTTCACTTGACGCACAGTTTTATGCACGTAAAACTTATTAAATGAATAAAAATAGACGATTGATCATATGTAAAAGGCACTAATTGCCGCAAATTA
Organism: Micrasema longulum; assembly: GCF_059751315.1. Taxonomy (NCBI): domain Eukaryota; kingdom Metazoa; phylum Arthropoda; class Insecta; order Trichoptera; family Brachycentridae; genus Micrasema; species Micrasema longulum. Next base: position 113,975 of record NW_028278694.1, on the reverse strand, counting down.
AAATGAAATAAATTGATTTGCCTAATTAATTGATTGGTAGACTTTTTTCAGAGAAAAAACGTTTTAATGACATATGGATTCATTTAAAATGAAACATTTTATAATTTTTACTGCATTAGAGTTTAATGAATTTAAAAACAACTAGTTTTAAGTATTTTTAATAACCCATCATCAGGTGTAAATAAAACTTATAATTTACCTTAAGTAATATATATTTACTTTAGTAAATGTAAACTAGTTTATATTTTAATTTACACCTGACAATGGGTAATTCAGAATACCTGAAACTAGTTGTGTAATATTATATCTAACTTTTAAGTGGTAATTTTAAATAAATTAAAAATGTTTTTCCACAAAGTAAATGCTGAAACAATAAACAGTATGAAATATGGATCCCTATAAAAAACAAGAACGCAATCTTGAGTGTATTTTATAGTTGATCGTTTGTTTAAAATGAGATAGCCGTTTGAGATGTTAAATGTAAATCTAGATGGAAAAATAATAAATCAACAATTTTCTTAGTAGCTTCGTCCAAATATTTGCAAAAACAAATATTTGCGTTATTAAGATTTACCCAATTATAAACATTTTTGGGGCAATGGGAATCTAATTGTGGTATAGTAATACGATCTCTGGACCCCTGATTCTTGAGTTTGTGATACCAGTCGACTAGACGATATTTTTCTGCGCAGCCTCACGTCTAATCACGATGAATGTCCGCTACAGAATGAATGCAAGGTAGGCGCGAATTAAAATAGTTTTTTCTTTGCGCTTTAATATCATAAATTGTTCCGTTAAATCAACACAACAGGTTTTTTTTGTAATCCATTGCCAATAACTTTATGTTCAAAACTCATTTATCCATTATAACTGCTCCAAATTTCATTCCCATTGAGATGTTTTTGATATAAAATTTGATAACTCAAAAACAATTTTAGAAACACTTTAAAATTAAATGTTTATCATTGTGTTATAAATTTATGAACTGTTTCTTATATAAATCACTTTATTTGAATTCAGAAATTGTCAATTATATTGTAAAAATCCTTCTCACTCTCCTATACTTTATTTCCCTATTCTCAACTTTTTTTCAGTACTCTATTCCTTTTTTGTATAATATTTCATATTTTCTCCTCAATGTGTAACCTATTCTATTATCATATTTATATTTGTGAGAATCCTTTGATGAATACATTCTCTTATTACTCTTATTTTACTTATTTATTTATATAATTTCTGTTTTTTTCTACAAAAAAACGATTGAAAAGTCTATGAAACACTAAAAACACTTAAAATTTTGCTTATTTATGTCATCATGAAAATAAACATTCCGCATAATTGTTTGTTTTGCCTTTTGAGTACAAATTGACTTTACGAAGTCCTATCTAAAAATGATTCGCCCAGGGAATGTCTACTGAAAAATGATATTTTAGTTTTGCGGAATCGCTTCAAAGGGAGTAAATTTCAATTGAAAGCATTACACTGTAGAAACTTTAATATGCCATGGGTTTTAAAATGCACTTTGAGATTAAGAAATCTAGCTGCGTTTTTTAAAATAAGGTTTTTAAAAAATATTATGAAACAATATTTTGAGTTCGTCCAAATGTTTGTAGATAAGGAATGGATTTCACCTCTATTGCGGGTTATTAAAATTAACAATCCTGGTCAAATTTTGGTTTTTATATTTTAAAAAATAAAATAAAGTGTTCAGCAGACTCAAATCAGTGTTCAATTTCTTATTTATTAAGTTTAGTTTTATTTGGTTTATTCATTTGGTTTTTTTGAGATTTAATTTTCTTATATCGTGATATCTCACATACATAATAGTTTTCTTAATCCTTTAAAATGTTTTTATTTTTAATGCACTAACATTTTTAATTACTTATACATTATTTGATTAACTCTTTGTTCTCCGAACAGAGATTTAGTAGAGTTTTTCATCTTTTTCTTTTTGAATGTCATGTTATTTGTAGCTTAAAAACGATTAAAAATTTTCTTGTTTTTTCAAACTCTTCATACAAAAAATAAGTAATAGTGGTGCAAATGTATGTCGTCAGAGAATAGAAATTAAAAAACTAGTTATATTTTCAATACGATATATTTATTAAAAAAAAAAAAATTCGTTAAATAATCAAACCACAAAAAAATTAGAGGAAAAACTTATTTAATATAGTAATTATAATTATATTAGGATTTGTAGACGGTACCACCTGTTTCATGTACCAATAAGTAAAACATCGTTTGCTAAAAATGCTTTTTTTCGTAGAACTTTTTTTATTGTACAATACAAAATTTAAAGATATAGATTACACAAACATCACTCTGTAAGTATAAATTTTATATTTGAAGCACTAACTTTGTGGTTATTCATTATAAAAAAAATAAATAAAACAACTTTGTTTAACAAAATTAGTGGTTAAAAACAAAGTTGTTTTTTTTTATCACTCTGTCAGATTTAAAATTTACACTAAAAATGCATTATGTATCTAAGTAGACATTATAATAATAAATATGTACATCTCCCTACCCCTCCCTATCCTCTCTTCAAGCATCCTTGTCCTAATCCCGCCCAATTTACAATAACTTATTGTTCTTTAAAATAAAAAAATCTTTTATTATTGAAAAATATTTACGAGTACATGAAAATAACATTTTTATAAGTAAAAACTTATTTGTATTTATTTAATTTGTAATATATTTTCTTTACTAACTTTGTATACTTTGTGGAAATCTGTTATTAGTTCTGAGTTTATACACTATATCTGTTAGTTTACTATAAATATGTATGTAGAGCTGTTGATTTCCCAAATAAAATAAAATAAAATAATATCGAGATTTGTTAAGGAGTAGAACTTTAACACAACCAAACAGGTAGCAACTCTAAGCAAAACTGATCCACAGGTGTACAATTTAGAACTAATTGCGCCAAAATGGCCGAAACTACTTAAAAATATTTACTGATAGCGATTATTAATATTAAGTACATTACCATAAAAGAGATAAATATGAGTTATTTTACACCAAAACAAAATTGTACCGTCAGAGAAGAATCAACGGTTAGTACTGATTTATTTTTAAATTTTGATATACTTGTATTAATATTTTTTTACACATTTTTCTACCTGCATATAAAAGGCACAAAGTGTTGTTTTTTTTCAACAAAGTAAAAAATTAATAAATGAGAATTCAACAACCGAGCATCGAATAACTAAAAAAAACTCACTACTTTTTTGTTCTTTAAATCTAGAGTAAATATTGTTCTCAATAGGATGGATGGATGTATGGATTTCATTGGCCCAATACAATGAAACGTAGTTATGCAGCAAGTAGCCAGCCATAGAAAAGTGAAACTGAAATAATAGCACGTTTGTAAAAAGAGTTAATAATAAAATCTACACAACAGTTGGAATGTTTTTGACCTTGACAAATGATAAACAATGAACACATTACAATATTTTCAGTCTGTCCAAATATTTGTAGACAAAATACTGGATTTTACCTCTTTGGGAGTCGTTAGGATTAACAAATTACAACAGAGATGGAAAACATTTTTGAGAAAGGAATATAAAGATCTAGGCATTAACAGGGCTTATGATCTGTCATTGGCTGGTTTAAGTAGCCACTTTACACACCGTGTAACATTCACCATGTTGCCTATGTTTAAACAGCCATATTTATTTTATTCTTCCATCTGTTGATTTTAGTGAAGTTAAAGAGCTGACACTTTTATTGCTGTGAATTGATTCATCCGATCAAATTGTTCCACATACAAGGCAACGTCTGAAAATAATTTTCCGTCCGTTAAGCTTCTTCAAACCAACTAATGACATATCATAAGCCTTGAAAATGCTTAGACTTCCGTATTCCCTTCTTACAAATGTTTTCCATCTCTGTTTTAATTATGTATGAATACAATAGTTTTTTTAATAATACAAATAAGAAATTAATTACGTATTTACCAGTTTGCATAATTTTTAAAGTACCGTTAGATTTTGTGCTGTGGGTTTTTTCTGCAAATTGAGAAATGCCGTTTTTGTTTTCGCTATTTTCAAAAGGTGATCATCTTTTATTTATTAATTTATTTGGTTTTCAAACAGTGAAAAAAAAAACATAAAACACATAAATATTGAAACTATAAAAAAAAACACTACATATTTTTCATCAATTACATGTAAACACTAACTAAATACATAGGTATTTATATTTTATGAGCAAAATTAATGATTAAATTGAATTTAAATTACTGGAAAAATTGAATTAAAATTGCGAAAATTGTACTAATTAATAATAAAATAATCATGAATAAAACACGTATTTCATTAATTTAAAATTAAATTATTTAAAAAAAATCATTCATTAATATAAAACTAATTAAAACAATTCATAAAATACTAATAAAAACAATAAATGAAATATGCATCGAAACAAAACCAGCAATGAAATTAAAATTAAATGTACAAAATTAATATGTCAATGTATAGTTTATTATTACATATTTAAATATTACAGTTTTTTTTTTGTATAAAAGCGGCCTGGTTGTTTTTAGCAGAACTTTACTGCGCCCGATAACATCAATATTTTTTTTTTTAATTGTGGACTGGCTATTTTCTGCATAACTACGTTAAATTGACCCTCGTTTCGTGTCTACCTGCTAAATGTACTTTGTTGTCAGCGAACTCCATTCAATAGAAATACTTCGCTTTTTTAGTCCATTCTCTGAATGAATAAGTTGACTGACCCTGCCTGATTTAGCTTAACCATTGGACAAGGTATTATCGATACAATAAATTCCAATCCGCATCCCTTTCGCTCCAACGCAGAGTGCTGAGGAGCGAGTGGGACGGGAGAGTTTTTTGCGGAAAGATAAAAAACGCCCAGATTCATTGGGAAATCGTGTTCCGCTTTCGATTTTATCGGTGGAATCAATAACAATGATTGGGGTCAACGTAAAATGAATAATCATCATCATCATACCCCTGTCCGCAACCTATGGTGCAAAGGGTACTGCGATAGTACACTAAATGCATCGTATATCGACCATTTCGTCTGGTTTCTGGCACAAGTTGGTAACAACATTTTGCTAGTTGTGAGATATTAAATAAAAATAATCATTAGTACAGGGGTCGGCACTCGAAGTGTTACCAATTAAAAATTCTGTAATTTTGTCAATTTTGATTTTTTAAATTTAAAAATTTGGTATATCATAAAAACATAACAATAAAAAAAGGTTTCTGTTTGAAGTAGCCCCCCTTTTTTAAATATATTTTTATAATTTTTTTTATTTTCTTCTATTTAGGAAACATACAGTACAGTTACATTGTTTTATATTTTACATAGTTGGACTTTTAAATTTGGACCAGTGAAGTTTCTATATTATATAATAATTATATGTAAGGGTTATTAATCAAAATACAAAAAAATAAGGAAAATAGACATAAATAGAAGTTGTTTAAAAATTAAATAAAAGTAAAAAAATGAAGAAAATTTGTAAAAGTTATTAAAAGTTAACAATTAAAATAAAGAATGAAAAACATGCTTAGATGTTAAATAAAATAAAATAATAATATTTTTTTAAAAAGGAAAAATATGAATATACACATACATATTTTAAGGGATTCAAAGAAACGATGAGAAGAATCTTTAAATAAGAAAATAAATTTATGTCAATTTAAAAAACATCTTCAAAATTAATGACACATTGTAAGAGCAGCAATATATTGATTTCATATACATATACAATATAAGTAATTAAAAGTAATTTAAAAGTATAAAAACATGTCAATGCAGCAGAGAAAAAAGAAAGAATAACAGGTATAGCAAGTAATATTTAAAATTAAAAAAAGGAATATAAGGAGAAGATTTTAAACCAAAAGTAGTTGATAAATTTTCAGTAAAGTGATTTTTGCAGTAATTTAAATTTTAGTAGAAAAATTTGATTAAAATTAACAATAATTATGTATGTAGTGCGGATAAAAGCATCGAGTCTGTCCAAGAAGGCTTCACACGCTACACGAATTTGGGCTGATGGTATTTTGTCCCATTCTAGGCGAAGAGCAATCATTAAGGCGTTGACCGTCTCATATTTTTTAGCTGATACTTTGGCCTCTAGAATGGACTACTATGAAGTCACACTGAATCTATGTCCTTTCAGTGCGTAGATATGTGTACCGCGACCCTACCTTTCCGCTTGTTTAATATCGATGTACCTACCCAAAACTTGAAGGTGGGGGGTCGGGAGCGTATCTTCGTAATCGCAAGAGAAAATTTATCTTCAAATATACCGTCAAGGTAAAAGTATGACGTCTATATCTTCCCATCATAATCGAGGCCCAGTTCTTTCATACAGTTACGTTGAACAGCCAAGGTGAAAAACAAAACTAAACTTATGATTTTAGCTGAGAGTGTCATCTAAATGTAAATCTCCAACTTAAAGGCGTTAATATTGAGGGGATGAAACAGTTCAGGTACTAAGGCAGTATCATCACTGAAAATCTAGACCCCGACATTGAGATAAAATGCAAAATAGAAGCAGCCCGAACAGGATTTAACAAAATGAAAAATCTTCTTTGTGACGATTATTTAAACCTTAATCTGAGACAATGAATGGTCAAATGTTATATATGGCCTGTCTTACTGTACGGTGTAGAGGCGTGGACTCTAAAAGTTAGTATTATAAACCACTTTGAAGCATTTGAAATGTGGGTCCGCCGTATAATGTTAAGAATATCTTGGACCGATATGATAACCAACAATGAAGTAATACGTAAAGCCAATACTAATAGAGAACTATTCACCACTGTTAAGCTCCGTAAGATTTCATATTTTGGCTATGCGTTGAGAGGTGATAAATATGCCATACTTCAGCTTGTCATGAAGGGGAAGATCGAGGGACGTAGAGGGGTCGGAAGAAAACAGCTTTCCTGGCTTCGAAACATCCGAGCATGGACCAGGATTAGAACTGTGGAGGAGCTGTTTCGCACTGCTCAGGATAGGGAAGCTTTCTCCCAAGTGATCGTCAACGTCCGGGGGATTAGACATGACACGTGAAGAAGAAGACAAATAATAAATATGGTGACCTCAAATAAATACGAGGTTCCTAAATTACATTTAAAGTAGGTACTTGAGAGTTGTAATACTTACGTAACTAAACGTAATAATAATTATTATGACCAAACCTGTATTTAGAACAAGCGTAGGAGAGGATCTTGAGTGCAGAGTGACATATATACATATTTTAGAAGCGAATAATAATTTCGCGTGCAAATAAAATTCAAACGAGTTGATTAACATAAAGCCTGTTTTAGAGGGGTCAAGATCTCATTGAACATAAAAATAACAAAAAATCGTGACTAGTTAAAGCTACGCGTGGGAAGTTACGCGTTGGGTTATAACGTAATAATATTTTAGGTATGACTTAATCTTTGTAGAAATCATTATTCCTTTTCCGCATCTAATGGCGCATAGGGCACTTCATTGGTGCACCAATCGCAGCGTATCTTGATCATTATTTTGTTACACGAAGGTAAGATGATCAGTCTTACGTTTCAGGTACCAGTTCAGGGACCATAAAATATTCTGGTGTGAAAAAAACCATTTTAAATAAATATATTTTATAAAGTTTATATTTGAAGCTCTAACTTTGTGGTTATTCATTATAATAAAATAAATAAAACAACTTTGTTTTTAACCACTAATTTTTAAATAAAGACACTGGATTAAAAGTACTTCATGTTGAAAATAAAATATTAAAATTAGCCAACTTAGAATCTTAGAAATTAAAAAAGCGATTCATAATAAGAAAACAATAATTAATAACCAAATAAACAATATTTCTTTTAGTCCTCTCCTGTCTCACTTCGAAAATAATGATATCAGATTACCACCCGTGTAAGAAAAAAAACTCGATTGATTTATTGGGTCCACGTGTAGTATTTAGTGAACATGATAGAAATAAAATAAAAAGGAATCAATTCATTAGTTACGTAAACCTTGACAAAGAAGCTTGTTTGCTTTGAAATCGGTCGGTGAATAATAAAAATTAGTGGTTAAAAACAAAGTTGTTTTATTTATTATACATTTTAACTCGAGACCTCTTGCATGGTAGCCAAATGCGCTGACCATCATACCACGAGGCCGACAAAAGGCCACAAAAAGGCCGCCTTTGTAGACAAGTCATTATCATCATATCCTATTCAAACGCAGTGGTACATTGGGCACAGCATTGGTTAATGGAATTTAGTGTATTTCAATAGCCTCTTACATCAAAATAAGGTGTTCAGTCTTACGCTGCAGAATAATAAAATACTCCAGATTATATATATATATCAACTTCACTCTACCAGAAATTGAACCCAGGACCTCAAAAATGGTAGGCGAATGCGCCAACCACTACACAACAACGCGAACATATTATCTTCACTCGATTTCCTTATGTCGGGTATTTACGAAAATGCTTTCTGGGCAAGTATTCTGATTCCTTTTCCGAGCTTAGATAACGCTTTTATTTCGCGTATTTAGTACATAAATAGCGCTATAAAAGCGTCTCCTACGTTCGTGAGAGCGATCTGAATACCACTCCTTGACACCCACCGCTGGATATCACCACAATTGAAAATATTTTTCTGTACGCTGAACTGTTAATCTTGTGAATATTAGGAGTTTTTCCTTATCTTTTGGAAGAAAAAATAACCTAGATTATTACTTTCTGTATTTGGTCCAATGAACACAGTAATTGTTCGCAATATAAACTATGTTCTATTCAACTTGCTTATACTTTCTTATATAAAATGCGCTTTTATGCCACTATGTTTAAAATATATTCTTTGTTATTGAAAGTTAATGATTTGAAACCAAAAAGTATTTATTTAACTAAAAAAAATACTGTCCACTTTCTCGCGGGAAATTTCTTTTGAGTTTTATTATTTTTATTTTCTAAAATTTCTTTTGAGCAAACAATAAAGTATACGGAACTTAATATTATTCAATCAAACGGTCCAAAAAAAGGGCGAGTTAAATTAAAAATCAACAGGAGCCGGCGACGCCGACGCAGACGCCGACGTGTGGGATTTTATTTTGAGTACTGCACATTGTTGATTTTTAATTTGACAAACATTTTATTTTTAAGTTTTGTATAACAAATAAAAAAATTAAAAAAATAGTTTCTCCATAAGATTTTATTTTGATAAGATAACACGTGATTATATAACCATACGTTGTGTCCCGGTCCTGTGTTTTCACGTGGTTTACCAGCTGTCTAAAAAAGTACATTTTATTGACTTCTAGTGACTTTTATTAGTACTTTTTCGCTGCTGGTAAGCCATGTGAAAACACGGGACCGGTGCATAACGCGTGGTTATTGTAATCACGTGTTTACACGGCTCCGGGATACAAAGCACAAAAAAAAGGAGTGGGGCCTTGTATATGTTCGAACATTGCAATGCGCAATGTGGCTCTCCATAAAGGCCAATGTTGGCAAAACCATCATACAAAAATTACTTCTTTAATTATTTCTAATAAATCTGAGAAGTTTCAATTGTTTTAACTTAGTATTTTCATAATTATGACACTTTTAAGAAACCCTGCACGAAGCATGAAATTTCATAAAAATGGGCCGGGCACAGGGTAAATTCTATGTGTATTCGGCCGGTGATCAAAGTGTTAATAGTAAACTTTAAAAGAAACCGTATTTAGGCATAAAATAATAACAGTATTTTACAAAAAAAAATATCTGTATAAATACATAAAATATTCCCTTGACACTTTTATTCCAAAACCTTTAATTTATTGAATGTATCCATGTATTTTTCAACACCTTGCATGCGTCTTTAAATTATTTTTTGTCTTCTCACCGAGAATCAAACCTGGAATTTTCACGCGTTAGTCAAACGCCTTCATCATTACACCACGGAGGCCGCCCATTTTAATAAAAATCTCATAATTCACGATGAAAAAGGCCTTTTATTAAGATTAAAGTACTGCCTTGCAATTCCTAAACCACCGTTACTCTAATAATCCACATTCGAGAAAAACAACAAAAAACTTTTCAAATAAGTAAATCGCGTTGATATTTATTTGTTTTATGCTTCGTTATACGGCTATGATGAAAACAATTTATTGAGAGAAAATAGCGTGTAAAAATAAGTCATTTAAAAAAAAGAAAAAAAAACTCATTCGCTTTAGCCACAGCAAGTTGCCTAAAATTAGTTAAAATGCAGTATTAAAACCTGATACTGAAAGTAAGTTTCTTTTAAGTGTCAGCAGTTTGTATTAAAACACGCATTAATTTTTTTTTAAAGTTAGTTTATTTGTGTTATTATAATGAATAAAAAAATTAAGCATATGTGATGTTTATTTTTACAAATAAAAATATTCAACATTATCAAATTTAAAATATTGTTTAAGAAACGCATTTAAGTTAGTTTTTTAATCATTTATGGACTAAAAACTTGGTTTAACTACTTTATTTACAAATTTCCAGTTGTCGTAGGGAAAAAGAGTTGGATACAATAAAATCTAATTAAATTTTGATAACGAATCAATAAATAACTCCAAAACGGTAAAATGTTAATTACGGCGGTTTTGGCTCTGCACGCAGGATAGTTTCGTTTTCATCAAAACAGACTACTAAGATTAATAACGTTTTTTCATGCACCAACTTTGCCCATTTAAAGTTCAACTAGACGAGGTTCAAGATTCATTCTACATTATTTATGTTATATGGAAATTATTGAAAAATAAACAAATAATTAAAGAATTGATACTCGAACTATGGTTTAAAGTCACGATGCGAATGTTTTATGTAAAATCCAATAAAAAGAGAGATATATGGCTTGAATAAGGTCGAAATGTCATAATGAGATAATCGACGGTAAAACCATAACGTTTGAATATAAAAAACCGATATCTCTTTGAAAATAATTATGATTATATTTTATATTATATAAAAAAGTGGAGTCGGTATAAGGTGAAGCATGAATGTAAAAAAGGCGAATTGTGTAAAAAAAATATTAATGTACAAAAAGCGAAGTCTGGGTCAAAACATTTACGAATTTACAAAAAGTGAAATCTGCGTAAAAAAAATATGAATTCATAAAAAACTAAGTCTGTGTAAAAAGAAACAAGAATTTAGCAAAGGCGAAGTCTGTGCAAAAACAGGGTACAAAAAGCGAAGTTTGTGTAAATTGGAGTATGAATGAAAAAAAAGAAGAAAATACGACATTTCTTAGGCATCCAGTTGCTGCCAAGGCATTATTCGTTTTGTTTTCCACTTCAGAGTATAGGACGCTGGAATTCGAGATTTGAAAAGCTTAAGATTTAAGAAAATTGTTTTGAAAACGACGATAGATCTAGGCTGGAGCTCATGTTGGAGAAATTGGAAATGAGAGAGCAGATGAGCCAGCCGAGGCTGCTACAGTAAAAAAAATAAGGCCGAACTTTGATGAAGTCCCAATAAGCCATGTAAGGTGGTCCCTTTCAATCGATGAATCCAACAAGTAGAGAACAATATATGAAAAAGAAACTGCCAATAAGTGGGTTAGACAACTTTTGAGAAGCACAGACGAAGCCAAAGCATTTTGGAAGCATATGAATTAACTCAGGCTTTCTCGGGGCATGAATGCATGAGGGAATATCTGCATAGCTTTGGGCTACGGGACGATAGTTGCTGTTTATGTGGTGGCATTACTGAGTAGACTGTAAAATAATTTATATACTGCCTAGTGTTCGATAGGCCGAGATGGGAGCTTGAATGCAAACTAAACACTCGGATTGCTGCGACAAATAACCTAACTGAGCCTATGAACTGTAATGATACACGAAGAGAGACTGTTCGATTCGTTACAGGGACGATCAAGCAGGCTAAGTTATTTAATAATGGTATTTAGCTCCTTTTGTTTTTTTTTGCGTCCAACCTTTACGAATATTTTTGATTATTTTATTTATTTTTATTCTGCTTTTATTTTTAGAGTTGTTATCTACGCTGAGAAAAGTCAAAGTTTACTGAATATAACTTCAAAATAAATATTTTCGATAAAACCTTGCATATAACAAAAGCAAGATACAAATAATTTGCAAATATAATGAAAAAAAAAACTGCCATAGATTTATTCGAATCGTAAAAAATTGCCACTGCTACCATAGTTACATCGTCTGCGTAGCATGTGATTTTAACGACCTTATCTCCCTAAGTCCTATTATATATATAAAAATTTATCACGTCCTCTAATCTTGAAAGCATTTTTAAAATATTTATGTTGTTTGTGTTAGCACAAACTAAGGCTTGCATGGACCAATGTTCCGAGTGTGTCGCTTTGTAAACTCGAGACAAGATCTGGACATTTTTGGTATAAGTCTTTATAGATATAAACAATCAATAAGATGGACCAGATCTTGTCTTGAGATAGGAATTATTATTTAACTTTTTTCCTGGCTTTAATTAACTTTTTTTTTTTCAATTGAGCCTGTATGTATTATAAGGATACATGTTTGCCATTTTTTTAATGGAATAAGTCCGTTAATAAATAAATAATAATTAAAAAAAATTGGCTTATATATTGTTGCGATATATTAAGTTATAAAGATATTAAACTTTCTTTGTTTCTTTGTTGTTCATGTGTGAATATTATTTAAATTCCGAATTGAGTTCTTGTAACTCTTGGGAATGTTATTCACACACCTCGTTAAATGCTTTGTTTTATAAGATTTAAAGATAGTAATTAGCGGTCACACATCTCAACAGGGAAAAATACGCAAGGGTTTGTCATGTTTATAATACTAGACACTCCAATAAGGATCTAAGGATCTGATTCTACAGAGAGGAGTCAATACTTTTTTAGCTCAAAGGCAGCAATATTATATAGGCCCGAGGGTATATAACCTTATCCCAGTTTCGTGGAAATGTGGTGGGATTGCCAGGCTGAGGAAGGTGTTGACTGCATTCTTAATCCATATTGGTCGGAGGGAGTCAGAGAATTTGTTGTCCGATGTAGAAGGACGTAAACTGGTTGCTTGTTTTACTAGTAATGACTTAAGACTTAGGATATAGAGATTTTGGTATTTTTTATGTTTTCTCTGGATATTCATTGTTCACCTTTAAGACTGAAAAAGCACACATTTTGATAAAACTGTAAATACTTTTAGATATCTTTATAAAATACATAATGTACTGCCTTAGAACGGGGAAGCTATCCCTAGTTAGGCAGTTTAGATGAACCAACAGCAAAAATAAAAAATATGTATGCTTACTTTTACTATTTAATTAATTTGTTGCATAAATAATTACTTGTATATTGCTGTAATAAATATGTAAAATAATAATAAAAAAAATAAATTAAAAAGCAAAGTCTGAGCGCAAAAAGTAAAATCCGTGTAAAAAGAAGTATTTATGTAAATAAAAACGAAGTATGTTTAAAAAAATGTAAATATATAGGGGTTTATTAGTTGTTTTTTTTGAAAACATAAAATATGTCACTAAGGATAAACATCGCAAATTATGTTGTACTTGAATATGAAATGGCGAGTAATCGAGTGAATTTGATATAATTTATCTGTTAATAATATTCAATTTATTTAATTCTATATAATCTAAATAAAAATGAAATATAAACTACTATCAATGTTTCTAGGACATTTCAATCATTAACCAATAAAATTAATATAATTTTATACACTACCACCTTATGAAAATAATTAATACAATTACTTATTCAAATTAACCATCTTAAGATTAGTAATAAACAAAACAGATTTCAAAATTGGTTTTTCAAATGAAACAATTAATTTTGAATTGAATTAAAAGAAATGAATCAATTGTTTGAATGTACAATGAAAAAACAAATAGTGTTTCTAATGATTCCAGTAAGAACAGGAATCCACACTAATCCAAAAGAACATTAGAGTTCCCAAGAGGAATTTATCCAGATTGGTCCTTGGATTTCCGACTAAAATAAATCTATAGCGTTTTACACTATTACACATCTTAAAGCTTCTTTTTATTTAAACACAAACAATTAAAAATTAATGAATAGATGCAGGTAAATACTAAATTTTTTAAACTGCAACTTAACAATAAATCAAATTAAGATTGCTTCCTTTCAAGAGTTTTAATATTAAGGACTAATAAATATAAACCGATTTAAATGAAAAATAACTTTCTCTTTTATGCACCAACTAGTTTCGGCAATTCATTGACTTCGTCAGAGTTAATCACAAACTAACATAATTAATATAATGAATAATTTATATTACGCCATTTATGTTTAAAATGTACGAAACATTCTCTTATTTAATTTTTTGCACTTTGTCTCAGATTTTGCCACACTAATGATTAAACGTAAAATAAATATGAACACGCGAAATCAAACATGATGATATTTCATTTAGAACATTATTGCCACTTTTAGCATTTCATTTGGATAATTTACCTAAAACACTATATTAGGTTGAATTGACTAAACCGCATATTTTTCGTTTTTTAAATTGTTTTATACCTCATTTGACGTTGAATCATCAGTGAAACCATTGTATGAAGCAAAGTGTCGTCGTATCAACAAAATTAAAATCCTTAAATTAACCGCTCTCTAGGGGGTAAAGAAGAGTCAGAATACCACCCTAGCTTATTCCCTACTGTGTACACCTTATACATATAACGTTAGTTTGTGATTAATCCCGACGAAAACAATGTGTTGCCGAAACCAGTTGGTTAAAAATGGAAAATTAGGCAGTGCATAAATTAAAATTTATTTAAACCTATTGAAAAATAATGTTTCAAGTGTAATAATATTCAAAGTTACTGCTTCAAACATTAAAAATATTGATAAATATTTTTAACCGAAAAAATATGGAGTAGGCATAATTTAGAAAAACATAACTGATACAATTTAAAAGTGCCCCTAATTTAAGTAAAAAAATTATCTTAAATAAGTTTCACTAGCCCTAAATTTCAACTATTTTGTAAAGAAAAAAATTATATTAAAGAATATATATTATTAACCGTTCAATACAGCTGAAAACTAGAATAAGAGAGATGAATGTACTGACCATTTGTATTTGGTGGCTATATACTGCAGTGACAAGAAAATTGATAAATTTTAAAGTTTTTATGTATTGTTGTTTGCATAGTTTGTAGAAAGAAGTATTAAATTCTCGATAAATTGGTTTTAGAAAAAAAAAAGTTTATATGTGAATCTGAAGGTAGACACTTTATGAAAAGTTTCGGAAAGGGATAGGCGCTTTTACTGTTCTTCGATTGTTAATCAACCTTTCTGTAACAGAAAATCGGACGCAGATTATCTTTTGAAGAAAATGATTTATTACAAAATACGGCTATAACTTTACACTCGCCTTTGAAAAGCGTTGAAACAAAAAAAACACTATTTAAACAATTGACCTAATTTTCCTATTAGAAAACGTATTTTAGGGTGATTTTTTTATTCTGTGGACGAACGATAGAACAAAGGAAAGATAGTAAGTAGAGGCAATAAATTAAAATGCATAGAAGTTCGATTCCTGCTCTCGACTTTACTGCAGGTGCAATTAGGTTGACTAATCTTATCCAATGGAAAACTACCTCCGTTGTCTCGGGAAAGCGGGAAATTTGAAGGAATTCTAAACTGCAGAAGTTCCAAGATTTATGTACATTATTCAACTCACTAGACTGCTAGAAAACAATGAATAGTAAATTTCGTTCTTGTGTCGATAAAGTATATCTATTATTCTTCTTGGATTGGCGATAAATTTAAATGTATTAAGCTGGTGTGTATTTTGTAGTAAGCTTACATTTACACATGAAACAATAGAAAGGAAACGATAGAAAAAAAAATATTGACAAAAAGGATGCAAAAAAATAATTTATTTATTCTTTCAAAATATAACGTTTTTATTTGGAGATAAATATATAACAAACGCAGACATAAATGTTCATCGTCATCATATTTTTTTTTCCGTGTCTTGGTGGAAGAATAATATAATTCTGTGTAATTATGTACTATTTTCGCCAATATGTTATTTATTTTTTAAAAAAATCCGTAACCCAATAACAGTTTTATTGAATTTAAATATTTTTAAAGACATGAAAATGATTGAGTATTTTGACGCTTTAAAAGATAGTAGCAAATATTTCTGCCACTAATACCAAAGAAATACTTTATATAAAGTAGCAATAATATTTTCCACAGTCCTATAAAGGGTGACATAGGTATTTTTTAACTTTTTTAAAAATGTATCTACTCATTTTAATGCAAGGTTTATTATTTGTAAGTCGTAAAAAAGAAACAGTAAAGTAATCTCTAAAAGTAATAATACCGTTTATATAAAGTTTATATTTGAAGCACCAACTTTATTTTTAACCACTAATTTTTATTTTCCACCGACCGGTTTCAAAGCAAACAAACTTCTTCGTCAACCTTGACGTCAACCCTTGAAAATTAGTGGTTAAAAATAAAGTTGTTTTATTTATTTCATAATACCGTTTATGTTTAAATTTTTTTAGTAATCTGTTCCAACATTTGAAAGCTGAGAATCTGAATAATCAATTCTCCCACTTTAAATCATAACAATTATAAATTAAAGTAATATACATAATAAAAACGTTGAAAATCGTATAATTCTCTATATATATTTATAATTTAAAGTTTGTTAAACATATTTAAAAGAATTTAAATTGGCTAATAATTTTCATTGACAAGGTGTGGAATAAGAGAGCAATGAAAATCGAATGATAAAAGTCCGCCGTAGGAAAAAGCTTTCAAGAAATTTGCTTTCGCGACGCCTTTTCTAAGCTTTTCTTTGTCTTTCGTTTTGTATTTCCGTTGAAACTGAGAAGCTTGTGACTTTCTATACGAACACTGAATTGATTTTTGTACTGGTGCACTTCTAAGAAAAGCCTTTTGAAAGTAAACTTTTTGTTATTATTTTAAAGTTGTATTGCTAAATTTATTGCCAGTAAATTAAACGAATACCATAGCATAAATGGTTGTTGTTTTTGTTTTAATATGAAAAATCGAAATCTTTTTTAACTATAAGAAATATTGTTGCAACATAGTAGAAAACTTTTTTTAAGAAGGAATTATGTCGGTCTAGGCATTTACAGGGCTTATTACCTGTTATTGTTTTATTTAAGTGGCCATTTTTAACACTGTGTAATATTCACTATTCTGTCTTTGTTTTGTATAGAGCGGAAATTCAGCCTGCCTACAAACATTAAGATATAACTGCTCTTAACATTGCTGGTAAGAAATATTCTTTGAAAATGATGACTTCAAAAAATCTTTCACAGCCTATTATATGCATGTTTAACTCGTTAAAAACCATACCAGCCTAACGATGTTATTGATCTGTTAATCAATATAAGTTTTCAAAATATTAATGTGTCACCCTGCTATTTATTTTTTTTATTTACTTTATAAATTAAAAAAGGGTGTCGAATATTTTTTTATACCCATGTTTTAGTTCCATATTATTTTAAAATTATATGGAACTGTTTGTTTTTAAAGCAGTTTTAATGATGCCTGTGTTAAAAAATCAATGTTTTAAAAAGCCATGTACTATGTACAACTTCGTGTCTTGATTCCCAAAATGGCAGCTTACAAAAAGAGCTAGGTTTGTAGCTAGGAATATCAGTATGAAGTCTGGAAATCGTATATTTACTCAGTGAAAACCAAATGCCGTTCATATAACGACTCACAACACTTATTCTTCTCTACGGATGTGAATCGTAGCACCTCACTAGGGCCCAAAACCGCAATATAATGAGTTTTGACATTAGATGTCTTCAACCACTCTTGACTACTTTGCAAGGCATCAGGTCTTCAACGTCCTGGATGTCCGCTGCTGACTGTTTGTCGGCAATTTATGTCAGAATTACTGGATGCGAACCTTATTTTGAGGACGCATCGAAGCTGGCAGCCAATAGAGATGCTTAAAAGTTCTTCGTGGACACCATATGCCCCAACTAGAGAGTAGACATGGAATGATGATAATGTTGAGATAATAATTTAATTTATTTAATATTTTTTTTGCATAATTTTGCTTGACATGCGAGCTTATTGCCAAATGGCAGATTCATTCAATAAATCAATAAATGTTTTAAGACGTACATACGTGTATAAACAAAATAAAGCGGGTCAACTAGCAAAAATGCAACAATCAAGGTTTCAGCTCTATAACTTCAGAAACGTCAAAATACGGAAGAGTCAAAGGAAAATAGATGCTCAAATATAAGCAGAATAGTGAATGTTACACAGTGTGTAAAGTGGCCAATTAAACCAGCCAACGACAGGTCATAAGCCCTGTCGATGCCTAGACCTCTATATTCTCTTCTGTAAAATGTTCTTCACGTCTGTTGTAATATGTTGAAAATGTGTGTATTAAATAATTCGAAAATAAGATAAACCGTGGATGGAAATTAAGTGCAAGCAGTAACGTCACAAAAAGATCTCGGAGTTGTGATTAGTTGTGATCTTAAATGGGAATCATCCAAATTGTCAAACGCACCAATTCCCTCGTATACTTAATAAGGAAAACATTCGCTCACATCACCCATGATTTGTTCCTCAAAATGTATAAAACATATGTTCGTCCACTTCTGGAGTATGCCTACCAAATCTGGAGCCTCTATTTAAAAAAAAAAATGGAGTTGTTAGAGAAAGTCTAGAGCAGAGCAACTAAAGTGGTAGTTTCTTTAAGAAATAAATCATACGAGGACCGTTTAAGGGAGCTCGGGTTAAGTTCACTGGAAGAGCGGAGGCAGCGTAGTGACTTGATTGAAACATTCAAAATCCAAACTGAGCAATTAAATGTACTCAAGTTGAAATCAATGTTCACTATGAATGAAAACCGCCATCTCAGAAGTCATACGTTGAAACTCAACACTACCTCCTTCTCATCTAACCCCAGGAAGAACTTCCTGATAAACTGAGTCATGGAGACGCGGAGCCTTCCTGAGAGAGTGCTTGGTGCTAGTTCAGTTAATGTATTCAAAAACCGCCTAGATGAACACATTAATTTATAATGTTTAATAACCATGTACACTTAAAATACACGCATCAGCTTAATAGCTGCTAGTGTATTATTATTTTTAATAAAATAATTATATTAATTAAATAAAAGCCCAACAGAACACACTTTCATCGTACATCCCTTGCGACTTTTTCCTGATCTCAAAAATAAAAAGGACTATGAAAGGAAGACGTTTCCCGTCTAAAGAGGAGATAAAGATCGAATTGCTGATGGAACTAAAGACTTTAAAAAAATGTGCATTCCAGATATGTTTCTAGGATTGGAAAAAACGCTTTGATAGGTGTATTATATCCGACGGTGATTATTTTGAAGCTGACATTATGGATATTCGGTAGTAAATAAAGACTTGAAAAATATATACAAATTCCGTGTATTTTTTCATCAAACGACGTATACAAATAACAACAATCCAGTGATATGAGGAGTTCCTACCCCCGTAGATTTGTTCGCCATTAAAATAAATTATTCGATTGACGGGTAAGCTTATACAATACAACTAGAAATTAATTAGATTTGACAGAGTTGTTTTGTTGGCATTATCAGTAAGTTTGAATCCAGCGTGTATTTTCGTTATCAGTTTCCATCAATCCAAATAACGTCGGCAAAATACAGCAATAAATTCAAGTCTCAATTCACGTGTATGCTTCTTTGTTTCCTTAATGAGAACACGTTTGATAATCCGGTCTTTGTTTGAATCAACAAACCAGCTACTGTATCAAGTTGTGATCGATTAACCGAATTATTTTCGTAGCTGAATAGGGAAATATCAAATACTACGAATACCGATATGAGGATGTGGAATGGAGTTAGAAAATTGGATTGGACTTTCAAAATTAATATGAATATTGCGGAGAAATGTTTTCATGTATAACTGTTAAAATAAAATTGTTAAAAAAATGTTTTCCACTAAAACGTGACATGGGCCTTGACAATTGTGACGTTAAAATTCGTGACGATGTTCTATTTAAACTGTCATAAACAAACTCTCCAATTTAACATAATCGTGACGTATTGGGGGTGTGGCCAATGCAATTAACCGTTTTCACGGGAATGTAAAATAAAACACCTAAAAATTCTTTTTATGCTACTAATAAGTACACGTTTTTTTTTGTCTCCACAGTATTTCATCGACCCTTATAATTTTTTTTTTAATTATGAAAAATTAGTAAAAAGTTATATTTCCCTGCTATATGGTGAAATAATTGATTGTCTGTCTTTGTCTGGGCGGATGAAGAATATATTTGGTTTCAAATTGAGGGTTTATTGATATGCTCACTTGCTTCAAGTTGACCAGTCAAGCTGATGTGTATGCATTATGTAGCCTTTCATGCGTACATGTTAAGTACCCAGCGGCAAGTTGAAACTTTTAACTGTTTAGTTCAAACAGGCTATTGACCATCTCAAAAATTCTGCAAAGTGCTTTTGTCTTTTCGTCGATGGCTGCTATTAACGAAGCTGGATTTGGATAGGTTAAACACTCGGATATTCACTTGATCTAGCCCTCTGCGAACAATATTTTTTTCCAAAACTTAAGGAGTATTTGCGTGAATTTTTTTTGTTGATCATTATGAGGTCGTGTGCTGGATACATAAGTTATTGCTAGGAGTTGGACAAATTTTCTAAAAGGGAGCTAAAGAAATGTTAGAACAAAGCTGGAAAAAGTGCATATTAGTCTAAAGGAACTACGTATCTACATGCTCCTTAAGAGTGTTTATGACGCAATGGCTACTCAATACTATTTAGTGTTTAGCGTGTTCTAGAGCTTGGTAGGCGAACGTGCAAACCACTACATTACTGGACAGACTTTTATTCATTCGATTTTCATTTTCAGTATTTTTAGCTAAGAGTCGCTACTAACCATCTGAAATCTCATTTGAATCTGGCAGTTGTAAAAAAAAATAATATTCTCAAATAATATTTTTTTTCCATATGCCTATGATAGTTGATAAGATATTGCTATGTTAGTTTAAACAAAAATTAAGTTTAAAAGGGGGTTTTTTATTGTTATGGGAAATAAACAATACCTGTTGCAAATGCATCATGATCATCATCATAACCTTTCTGCACCTAATGGTACAAAGGGCACTGCATTGGTGCACCAGTCGCAGCGTATTTTGATCATTTTTGTTACATAAAGGTAATATGATCAGTTTTACGCTTCAGGTGCCAGTCCAGGGGCCATGAAATACTCTAGTCTAAAAGCACCCATGTATAATATTTCAAATCAACCATATCAGGAATCGCATTCGAGACATCTTGCAAAGTAATCAAATGCGCTGACTATTACATACACATACTAAATGCAAATACATACTAAAACCCATTTAATTAATAATACAACAATGTATTGAGTTTGTCAAAATTTTTGTAGACAAGGAATGGATTTACAACTTCATAAACGTCAACAGATGAAAAAAGCAAAGAAATGTCGATGTTCAAATATAGGCAGAATAGTGAATGTTACAGAGTATGTAAAATGGGCACTTAAACCAGCAATGACAAGTCATAAGCCCCGGGGATGCCTAGACTTCTATTTTCCCTTCTCTAAAATGTTCTTCATCTCCGTTGTATTATGTGAATAAAATAATACAATTACAATGAAAACATACATAAATTTAAACATATTAGGTTACAGGCCAGTTGGCATTTTCGACCTTAAATAATGCAAACAATTACAGAACGAACCAGGTGCTTTAACGAGAGTCAAAATGTCAAGATTTAAATGCCATTTTACGCAAGATTACCGATTGCAATTTAAAGAAAAGAATGCCTGCAATAAAATTGAACAAAAAACAAAATCCCGACATTATTATTTGTTTAATTATGGGAAAAATAAAATCGCAAAGGGAAGTCAAATACACAAGTGTTTTTGTTAAAATTTAGCTCATAAGACTTGTTAATGCATCTACTAATTTTTCTTCTAAAAAGTTACGGTTATTTTCTATCAATCGATTATTCTCACAAACATTCGATTGATCAGTTATTCCACCAGTTCTAACAGATGTCTAGTGTACTGAGCTGTCAACTCTCTACTTCGCTAGTTCTCCGTCTGTTTGGTAATTCTGACGTTAGTTCACCCGCGCCCAATCAGCTTGGGCTGCGATCCGATCAAACTAATCCTCGGCCAGCCGATACAAACTAGGCCCTTTCTGATGAGAGCTACAAAGGACTCTAAATTGGTATTTATTTTATAAGGACGTTGTGATATACGGCTAGGATAGCGCGCTTCAACTATATATTCTAGTATATAACAAACAAGGGGACTTGATGAAAGGAATATGAAAGTCTGCGAACTTCTAGGTTTGTTATCTTAACTCTGACGTGGCTGTGGTGTAACCCGTGTCAACATATGATACAATACTCAATATATTTATCTTACTTATTGAAATGAAGTTGTATTTTTTATCATCTTCAAATTGATATTATCACATTTAAATTGAAAAGTGTTA
The DNA here is from genome assembly GCF_059751315.1 of Micrasema longulum. NCBI lineage: Eukaryota > Metazoa > Arthropoda > Insecta > Trichoptera > Brachycentridae > Micrasema > Micrasema longulum. The sequence goes on along the minus strand of NW_028278694.1, from coordinate 91,512 downwards.
TAAATGGAAAGTGAAATTTGTTTAAATATGCTGGATTTAAGTGCAAAAAATACTTATCCTTACTAAAGTGTAAATGCCTAATGTAAATAATACAATATTGAGAAAAACCTTTAATTTTTTTTTATTTTTAAAGAATATAACGATACGAATAAGAGTAATGCCAATACCACAATCAACCAGTTTTATTTTATAAGAAAGAGCACGAAAATATAACTTAAAACAAGGAAGACGGAGACGCTGTTCTGTGGCCGGTGTTTGTGCGAAAGAGACAAATTCGTTAAATCAGTCGGTTATTGGCAGTAACTGAGAGTGCACGCTAGATGTCTAATTTGTTTTGCTATAACATGCCTAAATTATATAAAATAATGGAAAAGCAATTATTAAGCATTTCCCTATGTTTTTTTCTGAACTTCAAAATATTCTGTTTTTTGTAAAAATATTTTTTAACACAGACTTTTAAGAGTTCATAACTCCCTAAATGGGGAAAAGAAAAGAGGAGTATAAGGAAAGTGGGAAAGAAAAATTGTACCGGGTGTTTTTTAAACCCTGTCACATCCGAAACCACGATGATCAGTATAGGCAAGAAGACAAAATATTTAGAACAAAGAAAATTAAAAAAAAAAAATATATTAAACAAAACAAATGGTTGCTCACTTCTGCAGAGGAGAAGCGAGGGGAGCGCGGCCGCGCATTTTTGGCGTATCAGACTTTCCCTCCCCCCCTCCTTGTTTCTCCCTTGCAGAAGTCAGAAACCATTTGCTTTTGCTGATATTATATTTTTTTAAATTGTATTCGTTCTAAAAATTTCTTTTCATGTGCCAATATGTCTTCTTGCTTATACTGATCATCGTGGTTTTGGATGTGACAGGGTTTAGTGAACACCCTGTATATTACTAACGAAAAAAAATATTGAAAACAAAAAGTCTATTTTTCGTTACCCTGAATCAAGTTTGTTAGTTCTTTTGTGTACTTACTATATGAGGTGTTAGGTTAATCTAGACTTTTAAAATTATTGTTAAATGTTTCGCCAATACGAGGGATTGAAGAATTTTTTTTAAAGAAAATGATCTTAATGTGTTTTTATTGTCATGATAGAACTTTTGATTGGTAACATTGGGGCCTTATGATATAAAGATGCGACATTTTGTCTTCTACTCGACATTAGTCGAGTGGTCATTTCAATTCCTTAATCAGAATGCCAGTGGCGGCTGAGGGGGTTAAAAATGGGGGGTAATTTTTTTACTAAATAGGTACATGTGTACTCGTATTTCAAAATAATTTTCAGACATTTTTTTTTGTAAAAATACATGAGTGTATCTGTGTCTACTTAGATTTTTTCAATATGATACACAAACTTACAAAATACCGAGCGAGTGCACTTTATCTTGGCTCATAGACTTTCATAAAAAAAGTCTCAATTCGCTTCCGCGTCCAAAAATCACCTTTTACTCTTAACTGTTGTCATCTTAATTCCACAAATAAAAATTTCTAGTACAATTAACTTTTAAAACACAAGCAAATAACTAAAAACGTCCAGGATTTAAATTTTTACGAGTAAATATAACTTTAGTGCATACGAAACAGGACCCTAACAAACACTAGGCAATTAATGACTGGCTAGAAACAATCTATTATAATAATATTAATTCACAAAGCATATTTCAATCCTGCAAAAAAGGACGAAAAAAAATGAATATTATGTTAATCCTTTCCATTGAGAATTCGTCCTTTTTAAGTAAAGGTATGTAAAATACATAGGAATTTATTAATCATTGTATCTGTTCCATTCTAGACCAATGCCAATGTTATATTATATTTATCAATCTTATTCTTATCTTCCTTGTTTCATATTATTATCTTTACTGGGAGACAATGCCCGCGTTCGAACTAATTTTGAGCGAAATGTTCCAATGTTCATGAACGCACGGGACTTTTCAGGTCATTCTTTCTCATGAGACAATCTAGAGATAAGACATTAGCTTTGGGACAGTTACATAAATGACCAGCGCCTTTAGCAAATCATGAATATTTGACGGCGCATGTGCTAATAGTATTCTAGATAACGTCTATAAAAACACAAAAACGAATAGGTCCTTGTGTATATAAATAAATGATGATTAAAAAAAGTATTATATAACCCAATAGCATTATATTATACTTTCTTTATAATGGATTCAGAGTAAATTATTTTGATTGGTGGCAAATTTTGGGGGGTCATTGATTCAATGGACATTAGGGAAAGCTACCAATGCAATTCTTGAAAACCTATCAACAAGATAATTACAAAGACAAATGAAAAAGCGGCAATTCCAAAATATACGTATTTATCTGTCACATTTCAACTTTTACTCCATTTTGCAAACTATTATTATTTCCAGTCAAACTTTACTCTTTGTGTACCTATTTTATGCATATTTTACCGCAACGGGATTGTCATTGTCATTTGAGCCAGAATTCATTTAAGCCAGCCAAATTACAAAACGGTTCCGTATTGTAAAAGGACCAATCGACGATTAATAAATAAACCTTTGAAAATTGATTTTGTATGTTTTATTCAAGATATACATTCTTTTTGGGAAGAAAAAAATGAAGTTTAGGCATTTACAGGACTTATGATGTGTCATTGGCTAGTTTAAATTTATTATTTATATCAAAAGCATTAATTTTGCGGTCAAATATTTAACGCAGTGATTAAAATATTTAGTTAAGTAGTTATATACAAATATTTGATAGCATTTTTAAACCCGGGTTTTGGTATTGTAGACCAAAGGCCAAACCCCACTCTACCGTAACTCGATTTCCATTTTTCCCGCACAAAATATTTACAACTTTAAGGAAAAGTCTGAAAATTTTAATATTTGAGTAAATAATAGGAACCCAAGTATTTGTTTTTTTATAAGAAAAACGAATTGTTTTAGATTATTTACGCACTGTGTAACATTAAATATTCTTCATACTTTTGAATTATTAAATTTTTTGCATTCTTCATGTGTTTAATTATTTATTTTTTATTTTATTTATTTATTTTTGCACCACAACAGGCCAGGAGGCCCAATTACAGTGGCGACGTGCATAACAAATCTCCCAGGATTAAGAAAAATCACATTTTAATTTTTGTTTTCTCACCGGGAATCGAACCTGAAACCTTCAGTGAGTCAAGCGTCTTGACCACTACTCAATGGTAGTAAAAGATCACACTTACATGATCATTTTATTGAATGTTTAACATTCAATGTTCTACCTATGTTGGAACATCTGTTTTAAAAATATATGCAAGTATATTTTGTAGTTTATTGAAATTATTTTTTTAAAATTTATATGTTTATTTCACATATCTTACCTGAAGTATTTTTTAAGTTATTACTATAAACCTAAGTGTCTTTATATTTTTGACATAATTATTCGAAAGTGTCACATAAACAACATACGAGTACTTACATTTTTAAAAATACAAAAAACACAGTAGAAACGAATTTACGAAAAAATAAAAAACTATGTTTTTTTTTTCAATCTTGTATGTCCACAAATATTTAAACCGCACTTAAATTTTTTTCTTCAGATATTTTCTTTTAAAAAATTTATCTTGATTTAAAAAACGAGGTCTGAAGGTGAGCGTCAATAATGGAATTTGTACCAAGATGACAGAGGAATAATGCTGACGGTCATAAGATAATCAAATTAGCTCTGTCAATGCTCAAATGCTGCCGTATGTGACGTAATTGTCTACAAAGGCTTATTGTGGTACAAGGTACTAAAAACATGGCTAGGTTACATAAGTTTTTAAAATTTTTTAGCAATTTGAATGATTTAATACGAGTTGAACTAGGCAGGAAGTACACACTTGATAAATATATTAAATGAACACAATCGGAAGTTTGATAGCAATTATTGCATTTAGTTAAAGTTAGATATGTACATAAACATCATTATTTTTTAGTTTCGGATTACATAAATTGTTAGGATATGCGGTTACATGGAATTTTGATAAATAGGTATTTGAACATTGTTTTACTGTTACTGTCTTGAAGATGCCTCCCCGATGCTATGCAAAAAAGACAACTGTATGTCAGACCTTTTGTTAGAATAGACAAAATCGACGTTTCGTTGTCCTGTTTTCCGCACCTCAAAAGTAAACTAATTTTGTTATTGTTTTCAGACAGTATTAGAGTATAAAATAACAACGTAAAATTTTCTGTAAAGGTATGTTTTGCGTTTTTCAAAAATAGCTATATTTGTATACCGTGCGCCCGAAGACAGCCGATAAAACTGTGCTTTTTTGTGGATTTTTGGACGGTTTTAGTTCCCATAATAAACATTTTTTTCCAAAAGTAAAACAATAAGAACACCCCAATGGTAAATTAAAAAAATTAAAATAATCTGTGAAAAATCACTTTTCTAGTATGGTAGAGAAAATACGGGAATACGTTTGTATGAAGAAAAGTCGGACCGCGTTTTCTCTTAAGATTAAACATTATAAAGTATTCTTACAAAACTTCACTTAAGGTTTTTATGTAACTACAGAAACAGGTTCGGTGTTCTTAAATAAAACCATCGACCAATTAGTACACATAGACGCATCCTGAGCCCTCTAAAATTATGACACTAATAAATAACTCATGCACAAACGCTCAGTCATGGCCTGAAACTGGAACCATCCAAAAACCCATAAAAACGTCCAGTTTTATCTGCGGTCTTTGCGCTTCCGGTATTCAATTATGATAACTAATTTTGGAAAACATAAAACGTACTAATACAAAAAATTTAATTCTGATACTCTGTTAAAAAAAAAAAAACAAAATCAATGCGGAAAATGGGACAACGAAACGTTGATTTTGTCTTTTTTAGTTGGGCATAGGAGGTCGAAAATGCAGTTGTCTTTTTTGCATAGCATCGGGGAGGCATCTTCAAAACAGTGACGGAAAAACAATGTTCATTTACCAATTTTTCAAAATTCCCTGCCCATGCATATACTCACAATTCTGTAATCCAAAACACAAAAATAATAATGTTTATGTACATTTCCAATTTTAACTAAATACAATGATTGAAATCAAACTTTCTATCGAGTCTATTTAATCTATAAACGAGTATGTACTCATTTGAGTACTAGATTTCTACCAATAGCAAAGCATTGCCAGATTTAGCTCGTGTATAGATAAAAAAGTATTACAGACATCGCTTCAAAAATCCACAAAGAAGTAAATAAAACATGAGATAAGAAAAAAAAGGATGAAAAAGTATTGAATTTCTTTGATGATGTTTACAACACCGGATATTTCTTTCAAAAGATAAAAAAACACACGATTTTTTCATACAGATCTTTTTAAATAAACTTCAATGTTGCGAAAATATTAAAACCCTGAAAACAAACCTTTGTCAATATTTTTTATTCGTACGAGGGAAATGGAAATGTAAGGTAATCTTTATGAAGCAAAGGTGCTTACTCCCAAATCCGTCAAAACTTTTTGGGATTTTTTTCAAAAAATACAACCTAACAAAACGGGTAAATGATAAACCAAATGCGGAAAGGTCATAGGTTTGAATTGAGGATTTTTATAAAGCGGCTTACCAGAATCTCAGCAGCAGAAAAATATATTGTCTCGTAAACATAAAAATATATATTAGAATCGACGACAAAGTAATCTAGTTTTATTTGATGTTTTTCATTATAAAAACAAAAAATGGTTAGGACTTTTTGGGAGAACGTTAGAAAATAGAAAGCTTATTAAAAAATTGTAACTTTATACTTTACACGCTATATCGGCTGCATAAATATTTAACATACTGAATAATTTTGTTCATTTAAACTACACGGTAGGGTTTTACTGTCTGCCATAATTTGGGCTGCCAAAAATGTGCAAAATGGGCAAAATTGGATGTTGTCAGCCGGCTGACCCAATTATTTATGATGTATCTATGGGTTATCGATAGTTTATAACACAAAATTATTTTGTGTATCAGGAAAGTATGTTTAGTAGGAATGAAAATATTAAGAAAGAAATTAAAAGGAGGGTTGCACTAAAAACATCTTTGCCAAATAAATATTTTTTTAGGAGACGAAATTACTTATTTACAATAGAGTCCTGTGTTTTGCGACGTATAATCCTGCTGCGCAATCACATTTTTCAATTTCACCGGTGTAAATATGGAAAATATTCCTTAAGTGCTATTTTTATTTACTTATTTTTTATCACGCCATTTATTGCATTTAGCCGGCGGTTGGCAAGCCAAATGTCAAGAAAAGCCGTCGCCGTAGTAATTGTAATTTAATTTTCACTTTTTTGTATCAGATACTCCTTAATATTTTACAAATGCAATATATTGTATTATTTTTTATAGTTAACGCCGATTTTTTGCCAGTAAACTGAATTCATTTACGAGGAAAATAAAAAACAAACCGACACGAGCGTTGACTTAGAGATTACACACGCGTTGACTTATGACTGCGACAACTTAAGCATGTTCATTACCGTTCATTGTGATCGCTCAAATGCTAAGCATGTTTTTAAGCAAGTCGATAGTTAGTTGTGATTGAGCTACCAGTGCCAAACTTTGTGTATGGAAATGAAGTATGGAATTAGAAAAAATGGATGAAAGTGGACTGAACGCCGTCGAAATACAATCTCTCAGACTAATTATCTTAACCTTTAACAATATAATAGATGCACAAATGTCGAGATTCGTTGCTTATACAAGACCAAAGTATATATATATTTTAAATAACTGTAATGCTCCATATTTATCCGGAATTGGGTTTTTGAGATTAAGAGGCAAAAGATTAAACTGCGAATAAGCAATGCACTGAAGATAATTAATCTCACATTTGTTTGACTGACTTTATTACGTATATTATTACAAAAAGGAGTATTGAGCTTAAGCAGATCTTTTTGGAAACTAGGCTTAAGGCTGACAAATCTATTATTTTACGAAAAACGGTTTTAGTGACCTCGTAAGTGGAAAGTATTTTATTTTATTTTTGAAAATAAAATTATGAAAAGTAATAAAATACAAAAAACACCAAATACATCCAGTTATAGTTTTTCACAAATAAAATGATAGAGAATGTAAAACAATAAAAAGAGAAACATAAAATATTGAATTAGAAAAGAAGAGAAGAACATTGTAAGAAGATTGGGGATGACGAAAAAAACGGAAAAGTGGAGGAGAGGGATTTTTATAATAAAGTTGACCAATTAGAAATTTATTTACGTTAATAACATAAACATATTAAAAGATACGTAAATTAAATATACGATGACAAATGTTTCATTTTAGAGTTTTACAAAAAAAATAAAAAATTAAGTACTAAAACTTTGTAATAAAAATGTCTAAATTGGGACAAAGTAGAATTAATTTAGATCAGCTAAGACAGATAAATGAGTTATGGATAAAATTTTTTTGGGCAATAAATTATAAAAAAATCGATCCAGTCGTGTTGACCAAATGGAAAAATATATTGGAATACGATAAGTATTACTGTGAGGTAAAATATATTAATTTTAAAGTACATATCCTTTACATAAGTAACAACAGGGCACCGAAAATTTATTACCAATGGGTTTGTTCTGCAACACTTGAATTTCTGGAATCTCATTTTTGGTCGCAAATCCTCTGACACAGTAGAAGTAAGTCAGACTGGTGTGAATATCACGGTGAAATAAATTTAGCCAAGTAATGAGATAGTAAGCAAACTTTTTTGGGATGATTGAATTTACGTAATAATTTCAAATAATATTTTTAAATAAACGAAGCGTCACGCCAAGAAATGTACCGTACCGGTTTGCACGGATTCAATTTGAAGCTGTGCGCTTTGAGTGACATTGTAAGAGAATTTACTGCGCGCGTAACGAAGTTGAGCTTAGTAAGTGTTGAAATATGAAAAATGTGACAAAATCCGATAAAAAGCCGTAGCTGTGGAATACTGCGGTAGCTAGGGGGATGGGTGTGTCTACGGGTACAAAGGCAGGGGGTGGTTTTTAGTGGTTGTTCGAGTTACCAATATTTCGCGCTGTACGGAGTAGAAATTTCTATCTGATTCGATGCCTCGCCTGTGGCTTCTTCTACGTGTAATATAAAATATATTCTCTGCATGTCTACACGGTTAACTGGAGGTGAACCCTCGGAACTATCCAGAATTTGGGATGATACCGGTTATGATACGTATAATAAAATAAAATACAATTGTTAGGTTGAAATTGAATGCAACGGGGGAAAAGCGTTTTGGGATGGAATAAAAATTGAAAAATGTTTCCACGCGTTGCCAAGTAGGTGAAATTATTCAGCCAAGTGAATCCCACCCACGCCAATAAAGGTTTCTGCTATTTACATCACAATTTTTTGATTCACAATACGCCTACGCTTACATATGAATTAACTCAGGCTCTCTCGGGACATGGATGCATGAGGAAATATCTGCATCGCTTTGGGCTGCGAGACGCTGTCCATGTGATGGCATCACTGAGCAGACTGTGGAACATCTTTTTATATAATGCCCAATGTTTGATAGGCCGAGGTGGCAGTTGAATGCAAAGTAAGCACTCGGATTGCTGCGACTAATAACCTAGCTGAGCTCCTGAACTGTTATGATACACGAAGAGAGACTGTTCGATTCATTACAGGGACGATAAAGCAGGCTAAGTTATTTAATGGTGGTATCTAGCTCCTTTTGTTTTTTGTGTCCAACTTTAACGATTTTTTATTATTTGTTAATGTCATATTTCTAGAGTTATTTCGTTTATTCTGATTCTGCTTTATTTTATTATAGTAGTCTACGGTGAAAAATGTTAAAATCAACGAAAAATATTCTAAAGATAAATATATTCGATAAAACATTGCACATAACAAAAGCAAGGTATAAATAATTTGCAACTACAAAAAAAAAAAAACATAAATAATACAAACACATATTCAATATGTACATATTATAAAAAAGAAAAAAATACATGAAAGAGACTCATGTCAAAGTAGTAGGAGAATCCTGCCCCGGAAAACCCCTTCGGATACATGGAATAGATCAATATCCAGAGCGATGTTGTTTAGCATAGCGGTAGCCCTTCTAACAGGCATAACCATAGGCAGGTTGGTCCTGTATATCAGATTATGAAACAATCTATGCTGACGCTGGATTAGGTAATTATCAGAAACATACAAACCAATGCTTATCACAATCTCAGAATTATCGATCACACCGCGCAACAATCGATAAAAATGTGTAGTCGAATAAGGTCAACCGATGGAATAGTCGAAGAAAAGTGGGTATTAAAACATAGACAGAATAGTGAATGTTATAAAGTGGGTAAAGTGACCACATAAACGAGCCAATGATAGGTCGTTAGCCCTGTTAATGCATTGACTGCATGATAAAATAACAGGAGGTGGACTGATATTCATTGAATTAAAATGATTTTTTAAAAATGATTTTTTGATTTTTTGATTAAATGATCCAAACAAACGCTATAAACTGTACAATTATTTTGTTTATTGAATTTTTTTGTTTTTACAAAGTAAGTTTACAGTGATAAATGTTTTGTACATACAAACGTTTTTATCTCTCAAATAAAGTGAAAACTCGTGTTTATTTATTTTATTTTATTTGGGAAATCAACAGTTCTACATACATATTTATAGTGAACACACAGATATAGTGTATAAACAGATTTCCATATAGTATACAAAGTTAGTAAAGAAAATATATTACATTATATACAAAACAATATAGAAAATAAATACAAATAATTTATACATATAAAAATGTTATTTTCATGTACTCGTAAATATTATTCAATAATCAAAGATTTTTAAAATATTTATTTTAAGAACATTGAGTTACTGTAAATTGGGCGGGATTAGGACAAGAATGTTTGAAGAGAGGATAAGGAGGGGAAGAGATTTTTTGTGGATGTGTAGTATATACGATAGATTTATATATACGTATTATATTTTATAAACACTGTATTTTAACTATATAGAACACTATGACGTCAACTGATCTCTACTCGATTTTCTATGGCAGGATTTTACCTGAGAGTCACCGCTGTTTACATTTTAAGTCAATAGTTACATAATAATATTATAAATGCCAATCAACGCTTATTCTACCGTGCCGTTTATAATTTGAAGATGCGTGTGAAATAAGCTAATAATCCCAGCTCAGTGTTTTTTTTATATGATCATCGGGCTGTGGTCTCATGGCTAGTGTTGCGGACTCACGGATCAGAGGTCCGAGGTCCGGACCCCACTCAACTCCAACTTGATTTCCGTTTTCTAATAGTGAGTTATTTTCAAGTCTTTGAAAAAAGCTACAAAAATTTAAGTATTAGAGTTAATTAAAAGAACGCTTATATTTAAGTTTTTTTGTTTGAAAAAAATCTTTGTCATAGAAATTGAATTGGAATCACCCTGTGGGAAGGTACATATGGTTGTATTTACACAGTGGTCACAAAGACTACCCCGTCTGCAAATTCTCTCGTTTCAAGTTAAGTCTTTCCAATTTACATATAAACTTTAGTTTGGAAACTAAGTCTGAATATAAATACGAAGAAAAGAGAACGGAAGTAGGTTGTTTTGTAGTTGTTGAAACCAAACAAAGTGAAAAAAACCGAAAGTACCCATTTTTTTGTTGTTTTTTTTGTTTTCCTATTTGATCTGGCTACAAAGCAAACCTGTATTGAAAGGTTCCTTTAAAATTTAAGAATATGTTTCTATTGCATTAAACATAATGAAAAGACACATTTTTTGAAAATGGTATCCGACAAAATCCTTTTTTTCTGTCACTAGCAGTAACGTATCGCTTTCCGTCGGTGCAATAAAAAAAAAATATTGTTTAATAAATTTTATATTTGAAGCACTAAATTTGTTTTTCATAATAAAATAATAAATATAACAGACCTAATCGTTTTCGGTAATTCTGGTCTGAAGGTCATAAAACAGTCAATGAGATATTGTTTTAAATGGAATATTACAACAAGAATTATCTTTTTTTTTTCAAAAAAAGAGAATACAATTCTATAAAAAAAGGTTTCAACTAAAGTATTTTAATGATTTTATTAAAGTATTACCGAGGGCATAATTTAAAGTAGAAATAAAAAAAAAATGCCACAAAATTGTATGTGATTAAAAATACTTGTATTTCTTTACAAAAACAAAAAAATTAAATTTGGCTGCGGCCACTTTCATGTTGAATTTATTACCTTCAAATTATTAAAACAACTTTCAGTTCAATACTTTGTCTTTCTTGAGATCCTAGATACCTAAGTTTAGCCTTAATTTGAAATGGCTTAATTTGCCGGTCTAAAAGTAATTATATTTTAGTTACATAAAATTTTTAATTGTATTTTTTTATAGAAATACCTTTTCTGTACCATTAATTATTGCGCGATTGAAAAAATACATTCGTTTTAAAATGGCAAAATCGTTTGATTTCCTAATTTTGCGTTCGTTTTACCAGATTACAGCCTTAAACATGTGGTAAACTAGCGTAGTCTCCATAGTGATCACGCGGGCGAGGCAAGGCGACGCGTATCGTGCCCGCGCCGTTACAAATATTTCGCCAGTATGGCCAAGCGGTAAGACGTCTCATGATTAATTTGGATACAAAGCTCAAAAAATATTTTTTTAAACTCTCACCAATCGAAAGTTGTATCACGCAAAAAATAGCCGTGATGCGTTAACATTAAATTCCGTTAAACACATATTCACATTCATATTAAAAAAATATATATTCATACTACCATATTTTACAGTTTGTCCACATCATCTCTGCATCTGAAAACTTGTCTCCTTGGGGAAGTAAAAATTGCTCGATGACAAGAAATACTGTTTGAAAGGGCTCTCTGTAATCTAGTAGCTTTAGCATTTTTGTGCTGAAACTACGTTATCCAAAAGAACATAATATGTACTTCATTGGATTGAGGAAAAGAGGGAACTATTTTTTTTACTAACTGGGATTAAATTGATTGGACATGATCGATTCGCCAATTTTATAACATAAATTCAAAAAATACTTTTAATTCTAAATTTTGTATATCGTTATAATGTTTAAGTAAAAATAATATCACTAGTAAATGTTATGTCTACTCACAATGCGGCAAATAATTATATTTTTTATTTGGTGTCGAAAATGTGAAAAACAAGTATTTTTAATAAAACTCTTCATTAACAAAACCATTTTTTAAATTTTAAGCATTAATTAATCTATAATTTTCTAAATATTTATTTATTTATTTATTAACGAACATTGTCCATATATACAATTTATGGGGTTTAAATATTACAATAAAAGATGAGTTTAAAACATAAAAAAAAGAAAAGAAGCATTGACAAACATAATGGATATCAAGACAAGATTTGGACTATTTATTTAGTGCTCGTTTAAATCATTGTAAACTTAAACCAAAAAAGTCCAGATCTTGTATTGAGTTAACAATACGACAAATACGGGTCATTGGAGAATTAAGGCCATAGTTTGTTCTATGCTCTTCGATGAACAGTACTTCATTGTTTCTTAACCTACGAGTCAGAATATTGAATTTTACTTGTCCCAGTAATGATGGGGCATCGATTATACCATTTAGTATGCCGAACATATATATGGAGTCAATATTAGTTCTACGTTTTTGTAGACTAGAAATATTTAACATTGACTCTATATTAGCATAATAATAATTAACTCTCTTTAGTCCAAGCATCCACGCTACTTTTCGAAGCAACCGATGTTGGACTGATTCAATGTGATTTATGCGATTGACATAGAATGGAGACCAGACCATGGAGGCATATTCTAGAAGAGAATTCTATTCATATATTATTTAATACTAGTTAATTAAGTATCAACGTGAAATAAAAAATAAAAATCATAACCAAAAAGATAAACTCTAGTTAGAATGTAGAAAAATTTTGGCAAAAAGTAGGCAAATAAATCTCTGTTCTCGAGGATCACTTCACGATGTTATATTTGCACATTCAGCCCTTAATAGCCGGTATATATGTAGTTAAAAGTTTTTTGTTGTTTTTTCAAATTTTTATTAACGACCTGCCAAATAAATTAAAATGTACGCCTCTCTTGTTCACTGATGACCTTAAAATATATAATTAAACTGATAAAGTGGACGATTGTGTTAAATTGCAGACTAATTTGCAAACTTTATTGAGTTGGTGCCATAAAAACGATATGCAATTAAGCATTAAAAAATGCTACTCTATCAGTTTTACTCGTAAAATAAAACCCAATAATTTTTGACTACTCTCTTGGTGACAAACCATTAAGTAGGGTTAACATAATTAAGGGTCTCGGGGTTTATTTTGACACAAAATTAAATTTTAAACATCATATAGATTACATAACTCGTAAGTCACTTAAGCTACTGGGGTTCCTAAAGAGAGTAACCAAACCCTTTAAAAAACCGGAAACTGTCATATGTCTATATCTAAGTTTGATTCGCAGTAATCTTGAGTATGCCTCATGCGTATGGAGTCCCCAATATCAAAATCATATAAATTCAATAGAATCTGTTCAAAACAAGTTCTTAAAGTACCTTTTGTATAAGTTCCAAATTTCTAACCCACGTTCAAATTCAAATTACGAGCAACTTCTAACTCTTTTTTATTTTAATTCTCTGATAAAACGCCGCGTTGTTTTCGATATAAAATTTCTGTATAAAATATTAAACTACAAAGTAGATACTAATCTCCTTAATAAAATACAAATAAATGCGAGATTGAGAACACTCAGACATCAGGAATTATTTATACTACTTTGTTTTCAAATAATGCTACATACCACACACCTATGGCCCGCATGTGTCGGGAATATAATATATACTGCCGAAACAATAAAATTGTAATTTTTCATGATACTCTCTTAGCTTTTGCGAATAATCTCTTAGGAATAAATCTTATTTAATAAGTACACACGTACAACTTATTTTTGATTACATTATTAATTAATTATGGATAACTTATATAGCGCCATTTTCGTAATAAAATACCCATTGTATCATGTATAAAAAAACATTCAAAAATATGTATTACATCTTAATGTATAAATCTATTTTGTGTAATTCTATAATTAAAGATATATATGCATGTAAAATTGTATTGACAAATGCTTTCAAATTGTATGTTTTCTAGTATGTATCTTTGTTGAATTACCTAATAATTTTTATTTTTTTTAAATGAGTCTAAACAATCAAACTACTCGAGCGCTTTCTGATTGGATACGCCGCGCTGCTAGCTACGTAGAAACTTAACGTTTTTATAATATTTTCAAAGTCACCTAGATTTATTTGCCATGGAAAAACTTGTCTACGATTGCCACTCATAAACTCTTCCAATCAAGCGATACTTTAATGTACGACTCAACCTTTATCGATGCAACTGCAAATCAGTGTTCATCGTTGATTTCAAGTATACAATCATGAAGAACTTGCCACAAATTGCTTTTGGGTTTATTAAGCCGGTAAATTAGATCGGATAATTAAATAACGTTTTATTATGATGGCGCATGAGACGGCTCGAGAGTAGAACAATTTCGCTTATTTGCTTATCTTATAACAATAAAGTCCAATATCAGCGTTTAGCTAAGGGTTGGTAAGCACCCTCAAAGGTATCTGCTAATAGTAATAGGGCAATAAAATCAACTCAGTACAAAAGGATTAGAAACTAATGAATTGATAATCGATTCCTATTTTAATTATATTGAATAGTTACCAGTAGTATACTCGTACAGAACAACAAAGGAAAACATATTTCTGTAAACGCACATTAGCCGTTTAAAATAATTAGTATAGTTTTTAGTTTACGTTCCCTTTTAAAAGTAATACAATCTTTTAAAAAAACTTTGAAACGAGTTGTTATTCAGTGAATTATTGATTTATTTATTTTCTTATTAATACTAGTATTAACACGTATGTTTATTTTTCTAATTATAAGTGTTGACAGATAACAACAGAGATGAACAACATTTAAGGGAAGGTAATATAGAAGTCTAGGCAGCTACAGATTTTATGACCTGTCAATGGTTGGTTTAAGTGGTCAGTTTACACACTGTGTAACATTCACCACTCTGCCCATATTCGATCATCTATATTCCTCCAATTCTTTCATCTGTTGATGTTTGTGAAGTTAAAGAGCTAAAACCTTTATTTATGCGGGTGAGATTCATCTAATTGAATTATTTCGCCTACATACTAGGCAACGCCTAAAAATCTTATTTTTTCATTTTTTTTACTTCCTCATGGACCGGGTGGATTCATCAACAATATTTTGAGTTTGTCCAAATTTTTGTAGACATGGACTGGATTCAACTCTATCTAGAGTGATGTGGCATTCTATTCTCTCTGCCTACCCTTACGGGGAAACGGTGTGATGGTTTGTTGTTGTTGTTGTTGTAATTAAAAACATCAATTTTAGACACAGTACGTGCTTGGAATATACAAAAATAAAATGACTTATCAGTAAAAAAGATCAACACATCCCGATTGAAGACATTAATAACTTTTAAATGTTTCGACTTCGTAGATATATAAATATAACTATCTCTCGTCTAACCGGTGTCAAATCCAAGAGCGGTAACAAACCGCTCCGTTTTCTGTGGTTTGCTCTTCAATTAACAAATGCGGTGAAGTTCCTTTAAAAAGCGACAGATTCTTATACAATAGTTATAGCAGTTAGAAGGAACATGCCTTTAGTTGTACAAAAAAGCCTTCTACTAGCCAATAAAGCTAGTTAAAAAATAAGTAACTTCCAGATAAAAAATACAAAATAAATGAACGGCGGCGTAAGCAAAAGGAAGCTAAAATTAGAAAAAAACAAAATATGGACCTTTTGAATACGTGTCACGATTTTCTGTGCACAACAGGACCAACACTGAATAGAATAATTATAACAAAGATATTTATAATACAGATTTTAAAAGTGTATTTCCCAGTTTTTAATAATAATATAGATCATTACCAAACAGAATGACTTAATCGATTTCTTATAGATTCTCAGTTCGCTTCAATGGATTCATTGAACATACATCTGAGTAAAAATCTTTTGAGTTTCGTTACAAATTGTTCAATAATAATGGTCAAAAAACTCTCAATGGTAGCTAAGTGTTGTTTTTCATTCCACAAAACATAAGCCGGTCAACAGTTCAAGCGTTTGGAATAATTGAATATGTTTTTTTTAAATCCGCGCTGCGTTTACATTAAAAAGCCATTTAACGCAATAACAACGACAAAGGTATATTCAATTACATTTTATAGTATTACAATATAAATTTTATTCTTATGGGTTTAAGGTGAAAATGTTTTGCTTTGAAGAAAAATTACACTTTTATTATTTTTCCTTTTCAACATTTTTCCACGAGACAATTAGAATTTTTTCTTGATTATTTAAATAAAAATGTTTTTGATATTTAAGAAATCAACAAAATCAGTAAAGAAAAATAATTCGAAACAGTAAATAGATTTTGTATCTCGATAATGATTTATAGAGACAAAATAATTGCTGTGTTCTTTTTAAAAAAAAATGAACGACATAATAATATCAAACGAACATTCATATTTTAATTTAAACAGAAATTCGAACAATAAGAAGAGGTCTCAGCAAAATGTCCGTACAAAGTTTTCCAAGAGCATTAATTATGTCAAACCCAAAACCCGTACGTCTTTTGCTGAGATACATCTTTCATTTATCGCACCAAAAGTGTTCAATATTTTGGAAGAGCGTATTAAGCGAACCGGCGGCCTCCGTGGTGTACTGGTCAAGACGCTTGACTTACACATGAAAGGTTCCGGGTTCGATTCCCCGTGAGAACACAAAAATTCAATGTCCCAAGCCTGGGTGTTCTGTGACGTAATTCACCACTGTCATTGGGCCTCCTGGCCTGTTGTGGTGCAATAAAAAAAAAGTTGAGCTCTCAAGGGCAAAAACTGTTTTCAAGGAAGTAGTTAAGGACTGGATTTTCCTTAGTGGGAGGTATTTGAGTAGGAAACTCCTTGATGATTTTCCGAACGTTTGAGTCTACCATATTGATGTGCCATATATATATATATATATGTTTGATGTTTCTGATCCTATATTTGTGGTGATATATGTGTTTTTGACAACTAATTGCTAGTCCCATCTCAACACAGGACTTTTAGTCCCATGACTTATGTCAATAAACTTATGTATAAATAAATAAATTTAATATATTTTTTATCAATACACTTCTCATAAGAATGTTTTTATTTATTTCAATTTATTTCTTTGTACAATAAATTACGTACTTAAAATCTTAATAAAATTCTATAAATATTATTTATATTTAAAGTGTGGTCAAAAATTTTAGTGAATGTTATTAAACATTTGTATAAAGCCACTTACCGACTTTTCTATGTCTACCGGTTAAAAAAGCCTAGTCCTCGAGGAACCACCGGTTAAACCTGAGGATGTTAAAGAGCTCGCCTTCTACCCAATAGCCCGATACTTTGCGGATCTGGGCTTGAAGGGGGTGATTTAGCAAAATAAGAATTCTCGCCTTCCACACTGAAGCTAGGCTCTTTATCGACCTAGGCTTGGAGGGCGAGAAGTATTCACGGGGACCGGTCACAATAGATCTTCACAGGTTGCAGTGATGTCAGGAGCTTAAAACATAGCATTGACAACCACTTCTAAGAATAAGAATAAAAATAAGAATGTCTACCAGTTTCGAGACGTACCCGCCTCTTCGTTAAGACACCAATTTAACCATAATGCAAAGTGAGTTTTATTGACCGGTAGACATACAAAATTCGGTTTGTGGTTTATATACAATCATTTAATAACATTTACGAGAAATATTCATCGTTTTTTCATAAATCAATATATATGGCCAGCATAATGAAATTTTCTGTTCCCTCTAGAGCACATTACATCTAACAAATTAATTTACAAAAAATGATTTACTTAACATAAACTTACTTAACACAAAAGTGCCCCCCACTGAGCAAAAGTCATATGGGCTGAAATCTTTCCTTATCGTTTGATCAGAAGTATGTTAATGCTTCTTTTAGGTAAACTTGTCTCACATTTAGCACCTTCATTTACTGGAATAACTGTTTTGTATATTTTGCTATTCTAAAGTAAATTATAATTCAACAATGTTTGAGTATGTCCAAATGCTTGCAGACTGGCTGGATTTTCTCCCTAGGGAGTTGTTCATATTTAAATTTATGTCAACAGAGAAGGAAAACGTTTTTGAGAAGGGAATATGGAAGTCTAGGCATTTACAGGGCTTATGACCTGTCATTGGCTGGTTTAAGTGGCCACTTTATATACTGTGTAACATTTACAATAAGCCCATGTTTAAACATACACATTTCCTCAACCAGGTAGGTTTACCAGGTAGTAATACAACCTGGTAAAAGAAGAAGTATAAAAATTGAAAAATTGTTTTCAGGCGTTGCCTAGTAGGTGATTTGGTTCAGCCGGATGAATCTCACCAATATAATAAAGGTTTCAGCTCCTTTACTTCACAAAAGTCAACAGATGGAAGAATTGAGGAAATGTGGATGTTCAAACATGGGCAGAATGGTGAATCTTACACAGTGTGTAAAGTGGCCACTTAAACCAGCCAATGACAGGTCATAAGCCCTGTAAATGGCTAGACTTCCATATTCCCTTCTCAAAGACGTTTTCCCTCTCTGTTGAAATAAATTTAAATTATAATTCATCCAAGTAGAGAGATTCGATATAATTGACATAATTTATTTCATAAGCTTATATCTTTGCATTTTTTGTTTTTATGCTTACTGTTTTTTCTTGCATACCTTTGTTATTATTGTTTTTTTTTTTTTACTTTGTAAAACTTTTCATTATATCCTTTCTAACTAATTTCACATATTTTTTCTGTATATTCTGTGTTTTTTATTTGGTATGTTAGCGTGTATTTTATTTTTATTTTTTGTAAATGCTCTTTGGGCGTTAATGAACAAAATAAATATATAAATAATCAGTTGTAGTGCATTTACACTAACATATTACAAAGACAAGGTAAAGTCTTAGCTTGACTGAGTTACATAGTTTAAACTCGCGTTGTGCCAGTGAGTCCTACTAGATTTTGAATCAAAATAAGTCCAGAGCCTCAATTACATAAACGAATTAAATTTCAAATTAAGATGGATATATTCCGTTTTAGTGCCGCTCGTAGACGGGTTATTTCTGGAACATTTATTTTATTTATGTTATTGTTATTTTCTTCTGGAACTGCAAAAGTTAGGTCGTAACAAACATACAACACTATTGCATTTGAAATATAACCTACCGTGCACCGGAATGCACTGTGACGATGTACGAGCATTGTTGTATCATATTAATTATTTCTTTAGTTCTCGTATGAAACTTAAATCAATGTCAATAATAATAATTTTAGAATCAACAAATTACAACATGGATGGAGAATACCTTAAATAATGGAATACGGAAGTCTAGGCATTTACATGGCTTATGACCTGTCATTAGCTGGTTTAAGTGGCCACTTAATACACTGTGTAACATTCACCATTTTGCCTATGTTAGATCATCTATCTTTCTTCAGCTCTTACATTTGTTGATTTTAGTGAAATAAAAGAGCTGAAACCTTTAATGTTGTGAAGAAATTCATCTGACTGAATTTTTTCACATACTAGGCAACGCCTGAAAACAATTTTTTATTTTTTAAACTTCTTCTTGGACCAGTTGGTTTCATTACAATATTTGAGTTTGTCCAAATGTTCGTAGACAAAATACTGGATTTCACTCCCTCGGGAGTCATTAAGATTAACAAGTTACAACAGGGAGGGAGAATACTTTAAATAAGGGAATTTGGAAGTCTAGACATTTACAGGGATTATGGCCTGTCATTGGCTGGTTTAAGTGGCCACTTTACACACTGTGTAACATTTACAATAAGCCCTGTAAATGCCTAGACTTCCATATTCCCTTATTTAAGGTATTCCCCATCCCTGTTGTAATTTGTTAATCTTAATGACTCCCGAGGGGGTGAAATCCAGTCTTTTGTCTACGAACATTTGGATAAACTCAAATATTGTAATTTTAGAATCGTTATCATAATTTTTCTCTCTGCACTCAGTGATGCATGAAAAACTCCATTAGTACTATATCGATTGTATCTAGGTCGATTTTGTTAGATGGAAGGCAGGGTGATCAGTCTTACGCTACAGTTATTTATCCACCTGGGCACGGATAAATAATTTATAAAAAAACATACACAGGTCGCAACGGTGTAAGGAGTTTATAAAGCACTGATCCTCATTTTTCAGAATAATAATAATTGTGGGTACGCAGAGTAGGTAGAACGTCAGTTTACTCTGTATTTGCATACAGACCACGGTTTTCTACATTAATACATCTTTTCATGTACAAACGACGGTTTTTACAACTTAAAATATACATTCAAAAAAACATGACTATACTCACAAGGTGAAATCGTATTTTTCTTAGTAGCAAAATATGCGCGTCGATCAAAAATATATTCATGCAAAAAACACTATTCCGGCCGAACCGAATTCAAGTTACCCTGCAATATTTCAACCTAAAACCAGAGAGAGATAATCTAAATACCTTTCTATATAGAAGGCAAGGCTTTGACACAATAACAAGAAGTAGACAGCTTCGTGTATGTTCTCTCGTGCCTTGAAAATATATTCAGGAGCAACTGAAAACTGAAATCCAATCTTACTTTATGGAATATCGCCTAGACTTTGCGGAAATTTTACAAAGATTGTTAAAGAAAAACGCTCATACATATTCTAAGATGTTTGACAAAACAATATTTTCCGTCCTGATAAAAGGAAATGAAAATTTAGACGGGAAGTGGAAATGTCAATTGTAATATACATTTATACATCGCAGATGAAATATTTTTAAGCTAAATTCAAATTATAATATTTTTAGTTTGTCCAATTGTTTGTAGAGAAAAGATTGGATTTCATCGGCAAAATATGAATGTTCAAACATAAGCAAAACGGTGAATGTTTAATAGTGTGTAAAATGGCCACTTAAAACAGCCAATAACCCTGTTTATGCCTAAACGACAGATAATATTACTTCTTTTAAATGGTGACGAAAATTTGATTTAATCTTTCGTTCGGGTAAGTTTTCTGCTTATTTCGATTCAAAGGGGTTCGGGACTTTACCGATTATACATTTAACATTACAATTAATAATATTTAATTTACAGAATATGTTACACATGTCACAGTTTAACCAAATTATTTTCCCATCTAAACTCATTGGATGACTGAACTCAATTTTATAATAATTTAAGTTCTTAAGTAAAAAGAACTGACCTCGCTTTGTTTTTGATAAATCTTTGACTATTTTGTAGATCCTGATATTTAAAACGGTTTCAATTTATAAACGTATTTTTTTTATGCTGGATATAAAAAACGTTAGGGAGAAAGTATTATATTCATATTGATAAATTCTCTAGAATATTTAGTAAGTACATATATTATTTGGCATAATTAATTAATTATTGATAAATTTGTCTATCTTTTCGTTTAATTTTTTGCAATATAACAGACATAGAATTCATAATAAATAATAATATGAAAAAATAAAAAAGCCGCTAAAAAAAAGCTACAGGTAAATTCAGCCACCGTTTTTTTAGGGCAAGAACGAATTGTAAATGTAAAGGAAAAAGAAAGGCTATTGAAAAAATACATAGAAATGTTCTTTGAAGTTATTGAAGCAATATTCTTTGAAGATAATATAAACGAAGCAATAAAAACATACGTATTTGTCCAAAAATGTTCCTTTAAGCACTTGTACTATTGCTTATGGGAGAAATCCCGGTTCCACGTCTTGAAGAGGGAAATAAGTTTGGAGGAACTACCTTTAAAACACGAGTATAGAAAGGAGAAGGTATTTGAGAGGTTATTTCAGTACAAGACTAGTATAAAGTTCAGCTGAAATGTATTTTTATCCTCTTCACGCGTTTCTTGTGACTTTAGAACACCAATGTTATATTTTACAAGACAGTTTCCACGAATATTT
The DNA here is from genome assembly GCF_059751315.1 of Micrasema longulum. Taxonomy (NCBI): domain Eukaryota; kingdom Metazoa; phylum Arthropoda; class Insecta; order Trichoptera; family Brachycentridae; genus Micrasema; species Micrasema longulum. The sequence goes on along the minus strand of NW_028278694.1, from coordinate 69,507 downwards.
GGCCGCCATAAAAGACAATTTTCTGCCTTGTCAGATAAGATCCATTTATGTACATCCAATTTCACGTTAAATTTTATTTAGCCGTTTGAACTTTCGAAATTTTAATCCCAAATATTAAATCGAGGAGTTAAATGATAAAATTCAATTTCACATCTGTTGGAATGAAAGGGTGTTGGGAATTAATATCGGCGGATAAATATTCCGAGCGTAATTTAAGCTGACATTTTCAAGTTTCGCAATCACTGCTTAAGTATTCAAAAATAGTAATCCGTTTGTCGAAAAAATAATTTCGCTCCGAAAACTCGTTATTTCAATCATTAGTTATTAATATTTTACTGTATAGGTACAGAAAAAAAACAGCGATGTTCTTTCATACGATTCATTGTTTTATTTCACTTGTTTGTCTTTCTACATAGTTTAATGTTACGTTTATTCAGTTTCTTGTACATATGTTTCTTTTAATAACTGTTGTAATTGGCTTAGGTTGTATATATGACAAATAAATAAGAAGTTACTTAAAAAAAAACATATTTCCTTAAACTTAAAACTAAAAGATATACGTTAAACAGTTTATAGCTAATGTACATACATATATTTATTAATTTACACGGCACGCAGTGCTTTTTACTTAAAAAAGATACATATTAAAATTAATTTAAACATTTTTATATAATGTGAAAAATTCAATTGAAAAGTATTATTTTACATAAATACTATGTATATAACACAGCAGTTTTGTATAAAGAACATATTTGGATATAAAAAAATAATTAAACAATGTGTGCAGATAAAGTTTAAAAGGAAAATAATTTATTTATATATTTTTCTTTAAAAGGTGCAAAATATAAGTTTATTAATTACAATAAAATTATTTTGTCTCAAAAAAAAAATATTAAAAAATTATTAATAATAATGACAATTTATTTATTATATATATACGGCCTAAGCCAATTACAATTAGAGTAATTTTAAAAATAAGTGTACACGTAAATATGGTACACAATAGTATCCATACAAAAGTAAACATAGAAAGCACTTTAATCAAAAAATGTAAATTACCGTTCACCATCTTTGAAATGGTTAAATATAGTTGAAATATATATTGAAATATATATATATATATGTATATATTTACAATGTAGTTATGAGAACACACATAATAATACGTTTATGAGCGCCCCCGCCCTACTTCAAAATTCAAAACAAAAAATAAAATGAAATATATTGTTCAGGAAACTAAAAATAAATCATGCTATTCTATTGAAATAATCGAGATTTGCAGTGGTTTAAAATTCATTGATTTATGTACCAGCTTAACCGCATCAATAGAAAAAATAATACAACTACGTAAATCACAATGTTAGTGATTCAGATACTAATTTGATAATTATTTAAAAAAAAAAATATTATTGAATTATTTTTTGTACATGAGATACTAGAATATACACTCATTATATATGTAAACATTGTTCACCAACTATATGCATGTATACGTCTATATACTATGTACCTTCTAAATTAATACAGTAAATATGGCGTTTTAAAAATTTGATTCATCATGCTTGAGGCATTTCGTCACACTTTTAAATTTTAATAATAATAAAATTCGTAAAAATAATTGAATGATTTTGTATTTTATGTAAGACAAAGCGATCAAACTACCGCTTCGGATGTCATTCCAGAAACCGATTTTTATTTACATAATCAGCATTAAGCAATTTTACGGGTTATTTAACCCATTACGTAGGTAATATAGACTGTCAATCTCAGGAAAAATAACATTAAAAAAAAGAAGGAATAACCCGCTTAGCCTCTATTTTGAGGCTTGTCAGCAGGTGAGGAAGAGGGGATATGGAAGGAGGTAGTGAAAAATACATCACAATACCCAGACCAATTGAGAAAAAAATATTTCTTGGATTCTTTTCTTGCAACTGGCGGGAATCGAACTCGCGACGCCAGTTTCACAGTTGGCTGTCTAACCGAGTGCGCCACGTCGCCGGTCTGGTCATGACAAAATTCTACTTATACTAATTGATGGATAGAAGTAGATGGTGGCTAAACTGCCGATATGTACAGAAAAATATATCGATATTATGTGCAGAAACCGTATTCAGCAAGCAAATTGCACTACGAAAATTGAAAACGAGTCAATCTTCAACTGAATCTATGTCTGATTTTATTTTGAAAATAAATACATTAAAAAAAAATAATTTGAATACTCGATAAAGAACGAGCATGGAATTAAAATTTTGAAACTATAAGTATTTAAATGTTAAGGGTAATCCAATTTCATTTTGAGTTAGAAATGATTTATTCGCCAGATAAATATCTATGCAACCCTCGGTGCAAAGTGAAACAGTGTGTTGGGGCGAAGGTTTTCACGGTCACTGTTATCAATATTATGTATCTTTTTTGGGTGATACCGTGTATGTTGGATTTGATCCGACGTTTTTCCTGAAGATGGCTTCTGCAATGGTAGCCGAAACGTCGGATCAAATCCAACATACACGGTTTTTCCTGAAGATGGCTTCTGCAATGGTAGCCGAAACGTCGGATCAAATCCAACATACACGGTATCACCCAAAAAAGATACATAATATTGAAACAGTGTGTGTTCGAAAATTGCAATTGTATGCGTTAGTAGTCTGGAATTATTTTAATGAAATTTATTTTCTCACGCGCGGGCAATGTCCCCTTAAGAACGTGCAAACAAACAAACCATCACGTCGTTTTTCCGTAACGGTAGGGAGAGAGGATAAAACGCTGTATCACTCTGCTTTTGCATACATATCTCGTTTCCTCTAGATTCATGCATCTCTTCATGCACGCCCGCCGATTATTATAACTTTTAACATGTCCGTCTTCAAGTTTTTTCGATTTGGTAATGCCATGTCTTCCTCGGTCTTCCTTGGTCTTCCTCGTCTTCTGCATCCATCAACATTTGCATCGTAAATCATTTTAGCCGTTCTTTCGCTGTCCATTCGCTCTTCATGTCAAAACCAAGGCAGAACTCCTTTCTTGATTTGGTCGTTTGTGCTTATTTTAGCCTTACAAAATGTACTTACCTCGAGAATTGTGCACCCATCGTACATAGTTTTACAGCACATTTGCATGAGAGATCACACTTCGAACATAAAAATTCACGTTTTTCTGTTATTATATAACAACAACAACAACAAAAAACCATCACGCCGTTTCCCCGTAAGGGTAGGCAGAGAGGATAAAACGCTACAATACTCTATATTTGCAGACAGATCTCGCTTCCTCTACATTCATACATCTTCTAATGCACGCGCGCCGATTATTCCGACTTTTGACATTTCCATCTTCAAGTATTTGTTGAATTTGGACATACCATGTCTTTCTCGGCCTTCCTCGTCTTCTGCATCCATCAACATTCGCATCGTAAATCATTTAATTTTTATCAATCATTTAAGCCGTTCTTTCGCTGTCAATCAGTCATGGAAACATCAGCGTAATCTAGAATGGGTAGTAGTAATGCTTGTACAAGGATGCATTTAGTATTAATGGGTAAGAACTTTTGCAACTTTCTAAGTGAGCGTAGACTGAAAAATATTTTGCGTCTTAATTCATTAGTATGAGCTCGCCAGCAGAGATGTTCATCATAAAACAAGAATCCTTTTATAATTATTTTTTTTCCAAAAAATGCAACCTTTTTCTAATATCATACAATGTACACAATGCAGTTGTATTATGAAAAATCTAGAATTATGAATTACCAATTAAGGTATCTCACTAGATTTATCTACAAACTTAGGAATGTGGGAAAGTGAAATATGCCTAAAAAAGTATATGTAACGACAAAACTAGGACTCTTTTATAATTATTTTTTTAACGTTTTCCATTTATTATTTCACGTTATTTCCTCGGACTTCTTCGTTCTTTAGGCCCCAAGCAGTGATCACTTCGAAGGACATAATCCAATATATCTCGGCTGAAAAAGCTTTCAGCATGAAAGCCTTTTAAAACTAATAAGCTTCAGTTCGTTCGTTCAATTATTTTACCATCGCTTACAAAATATGTGAAAACGTAGAGCGAACGAATGAGAGTAAAGTACCTCGACCGGTAAAGAGGGTTAATATATCGGCAGATGTATTTAAAATTTAAGTCCCGCGTTAAATAATTTCGCGTGTCCTGCTGAATAAGAAATACCCTTTGAAATAGTTAACAAAGAAATAATATCCTTTTGAGTTTGTGTACCCGAATGCTCATTTTGAGGATTGCCTCTGAATAGGGAAATATTACATTGTACGAATACCAAATTAAATATATCAAATGGATTGAGAATAATTAATTGTATTTTCGAAATCAATATGGACATTGTGGAGAAATGTTTTCATTTATAAATGTAAAAAGGAAATTCAATAAAAATACATTCGTAGAAAAACGCGACATGTTTGGCTTTGGTTGTGACGTCAAGATTTGTGATAATGTTTTCAACAAAATTTAATGAAAGGAACAAATAAACACGAATCGTAACGTATTAGGGGCGTGGCCGAAGGAATTACCATTTTTGCGGGAATTAAAAATTACGAAAATAAAAACATCTTTTATGCTACTAATAATTAGCAAATAATTGATTGTTTTACTGGACAATATTTCAAATGTTTAAAAAAACGTGATATTTACCTATTGCAGTCTTATGTTCGACAGAAAAATAATTATTTACTCGGATCACTCCATACAAATTTAAATAAAAATCGTCAAAGGGAAAAATCAATAAACATTTTGAACGTTTAATTAAATGATAAAGCAAATACACAAACTTTATATTTTTTTCTTTTCTTTATTAAGTTCTTTACGCTTTGAATTTTAGAATTATGGAAAGGCATTTTGTAACATCATCGCCCATATTTAAATATGATTATCTGTGTTCATGAATAACATTAATGTTGGTTTCATTTCATTTACAATATATTTATGCATTTGGACATAATCAAACATTGTTATTTATGTAACGTTTATTGAGACAAAAATCCCAACTTGGAATTCCAATTTTCTCGAGGAACCAAACGATTAAAAAATTCATTATCAATTCGAATTGGGTTGTGGTCCTGTGGCTAGTGTCTCGGACTCACGGACCAAAGGTCTGTGGTTCGAATCCCACTCTACCCCAACTTGATTCCCATTTTCTAATAGTGAGTTATTTAAAACTCGTTGAAAATGGCCCTCAAAATTAAATATTTGGGTAAATCATAAGAACGCAAATATTTCTTTTAAAAAAAAAAAATTGTTTTTTTGATGAAAATTTTGTTAGCAGGTTCTGGATTTTAAATTACATCGCTACAACCACTGCGTAATGATCAGTTAGACCGCATTGATATAAAATAAAAGAACTGAAATTATTTTTTGTTTTGGCAAAGACGTGATTAAAACAACTAGAAGACGTTCCTACTTCTCGTGTGGGAACATTAATCGATGCAGAAAGTTTATAAAAATGATAGCATAATTATTAAGTCATTTACCTGGGAATGGATATCATTTATAATATTTACAGTAATGTCTTCCATCAGTAAGATATTTTTCATAGATTCACTATTTAGTAGAGTAAGATGTAGACTTTCCAAGAATGAAGTAATATTTAAATTACTTGGAGATCTGTATAAAATAAAAAAAAAAGTCAAATCACCTACATCAATCTCTAACAGTTTGATTGCACAATTGATATTTCCTTAATGTATATGACATTTGAATTTTAATGAACAAAAGAACTCCTTCATTTAAAGCATTATTTTTCTTTTATTGTCTATTTATATTTATTAATCGTTCTAGCGCTACGTTTATTTGGCAAGTATGTTTGTATATATATTTGATAAAAAAAAGATATTAAATTAAAATAGGCTTTAGGTTTTGCATCAGAAGGAAGAAGGCTAAATAATAATTAATAAACTTTTTAAAACACGCGCTAGCCGCCATATATGGTATACCACACCCAAACAAAACGCGTGCACTCACGACGACTGACAAATGCTCACTAAAAACTGCAACGCGAAAGCACAGCACAGCAATCTTCGCCACTAATACATGCAACGCGATAGCGCTGCTTAGCACTAAAACGGTTGTTTTTCGATATATAGTAACTGTTAATGCAGCATTCATAAAATATTATATTATTGAAATAACAGTCAAGAATAGATAGTAGAACCATGAGCTCATCGAAATTCTTATTTATGCTTCTAATATTAGTTGGGAATATGCTTATATTTAAACTTGTTGCAACAGAGAGGGAAAACATTTTTGTGAAGGGAATATGGAAGTCTGGGCTTTTACAGGGCTAATGACCTGTCGTTGGCTGGTTTAAGTGTTTCAAGTTTTTTATATTTTTTTTATCTAACAATTTGATTTTGACTTTTGCGGGCTCGTTTATTACAACACATAGGTTTGGGCATAGAATTAAGAATAGTCCAGAAACCACATACGCACATCAAACAGAAGGCGACTCAACTACTCATAAATGAGTAGGTTTACGTTTTGCTCCATTAGTTTCTTTGTAGACGTCGCTCAGTACGCAACTCCTGATTTGAATTCAACTATGCTGTGATGTGTCCTTTTAAAATGTAAAAATACTGTTAGGATCCTAAAGAAATAGGATGGCATCACATTTCATGTGTGATTAACAAACGAATGTTTAAGTAGCAAAGGAATTACTTAAAAATTGAATTATTTTTCCATCTGTCGGATTCTGTCTTCTGACATCTGTTATTCTGACATCTGTCAAACCGATTGCTTTTTTTTTACCTTACATTTGTGTTATGATTATTATTTTTCCCCATCAAGCAACATTATCCGGCGACTTAACGTATGCGCGCGGCAAAAGTGTGTCTAAGTGGGGGAATTATTGGACACAGTCCGATGTATTCAAATATGTTTCTACGCTCCTTCTGGACTATTCTTAATTCTATGGGTTTGGGTAAAATTTTTCAATAACATCATTAATTTTTGGAATAACGAATGATAAGAAAGACAATAATTAAGTGTTACATCATTACTAGGATATCTGACAAATATGTAATTAAATTCATGAATGCAAAATGTTTAAAATTATAATATTGGTCAAATGATAGGTAGCCATAGAATTAAGAATAGTCCAGAAGAAGCGTAGAATCGTATTTGAATACATCGGACTGTGTCCAGGAATCCCTTACTTTCGTCGCGCGCATTCGAAGAGTCGCCGCGTAATGTTGCAAGATGGGAAAGAATATAGTCATAACACAAATGTAAGGTAAAGAAAAGGCAATTTGTTAATTTCTCAAAAAATTTATTGTACACGCGGAAACATTGATTGACACAACAAAGTAGATAAGTAAAGAGTCATTGAATGAGAGTAATTGAATTAATGAACTTTGAACTTAAAATATACAAGAAATTTTATTTTACATAAAACGGATATTTTATCACGATAAATAATATTCGATGTTTTGAAGATAATGTTGGTCAAACGTCTACCACTGCGTTGTTTGATCCGAAATCATGGATGGTAAAAAAATTACGACCCTGGCAACACAAACAAAATGTCCATTTTGTTTTCTTCGACAATCTAAAGAAAAATAATTCAATTTTTAAGTAATGTATTTGCTACTTACACATGCATTTGCTAATTATACATGAAATATGATCTTATCCTCTTTCTTTAAGATCCCAGCAGTATTTCTATTCTTCAAAAAGACACATCACGGCATAGTTAAATTCAAATCAGGAGTTGCTTACTGACCGACGTCTACAAATAAACTAATAGGGCAAAACGTAAAACTACTCTTTTAAGAGTAGTTTTACGTTTTGGTCGCCTCTTGTTTGATGCTCGTATGCAGTTTCTGGACTATAAATAATTATATTTAGTTAGCTAATATTATATTTGAAGGATGTAGTTTTACTTTTATATAATTAATTGGAAATACTTATTCATATAAAATAGTGCATTATTAAATTATCACAATAAGAATTATTGCTGCAAGAGCAGCACATAACTAAACATAATATCTGAATGCAAATCAACACCAGTAGCTCAATCACAAATAACTATCGACGTGCTAATAAGCGACTTAAGAACAATTTCTCACCATGGTTGTTTATCGTATTCGCGATCACAATGAAACATCCGTGAACACCTAATATTACATTTCAAAATATTTACGTTTCGCGACGTATAATCCTGTTGCGCAATCACATATTTGAATTTCGGCGGTGTTAATATGGAAAGTATTCCAAAACTGCTATTTTAATTTATTTCTCGTATTGATCATGCTATTCATTGCATTTAGCCGGTGGTTATCAAGTCAAATGTCAAGAAAATCAGTTGCCATAGTAATTGTAATTTAATTTTCACTTTTTTGTATTAGATACTCCTTACTATTTTGCAAATGCAATATATTGTATTATTTTTTATAGTAAACGCTGATACGAGGTAAACGAAAAATAAACCGACACTAGCGTTGACTTAAATATTTTACACGCGTTGACTTATGACTGCGATAACTTAACCACGTTGTTCATTGTGATTGCTCAAATGCTTAGCATGTTTTAAGCACGTCTATGGTTATTTGTGATTGAGGTACTGTGTCATAGAAAATCAATGCAGATAGTACATTACGTTAATGTGAATAAGCGCCGTCCTTCTTGCCATTCTTATCATGGTTGTGATTTCGTTAAGGTTTTAAGGTTAAGTATGAAACAATCGAGACAATATTTGATGCAAGATGAGTTAAGTGCTTATAATTCAGAAGGAATTTAAGTTCAAGGGGTATTTACAGGATGTATGACCTGTCATTGGCTGATTTAAGTGGCCACTTTACAAAACATTGTTGATTGAAGTACCTGGTGTAAGAAGAAGTGTGCAAATTTTAAAATAATATTTTGGCGTTGCCTAGTTGGTGAATTAGATCAGCCGGATCTCACCCATTTGATAAAAGTTTCAGCACTTTTACTTCACAAAAGTAAACATATGGAAGAGTTGAGGAAATGTTAGTATATAAGTAGAATAGTGAATGTTATACAGTGTGTAAAGTGGCCATTGAAATCAGCCAATGACTGGTAATGAGCTCCGTAAATGCCTAGACCTCCATATTCCCTTCTCAAAAATGATTTCCCTCTCTGTCGCAACAAATTTAGATGAAAGAATTTATATTGTTCTCTACTTGCAACACGCATAATTTTTATCTATATTAATTAAATTTATGATAATTGTTTGAATTCGATGAAAAATGTAATGCATACATTAATTTATTTATAAGAAGCCGCAATATTTGAAATATTAAAACAAAAAGTATCGCAAAAAATTGAACGGTCGGGCCGTGGTTGGACAAAAAAGATTTATGTGGTTGAGATGTTGTTGACCTTGAAATCATCTCAATCAACTTTAAGTCATTGCCTTTTATAAAACAAAACTGTTTTTTACAATAGTAAAACAAGTATTATGTCATTATTTACTGCTATAAAATTTATTCCGACTGTAAAGGCACATAAAAATTTAAATAAATATTTAATTATTTTTCGTTTATTTGTCTATGTCCAAGTGAATAAAAAACATAGTTCGGCTTGTGAAATAGAACCAGACTCCTAGATGAGTGTTTTTGTTAGTCAAATAAAAAACAAAAACATGAGATAATAAAAAAAAAATATTCGGCCTTCTGGCCTCTTCTGGTGAATAAGGATTCACCATTGGATAAAGAGGGATATTAAGAAAAAAATAAAAAAATAAAAAAAATAAAATCGAATGAATAGTAGTCTGCCTTGTTTTGCAGTGTTTAGTAAATTCGCTTGTCATACTTTAGGTCCTGGGTTTAATTTCTGACAAGGTCGTAAAGACGGGCACCTAAAGCGCAAGACTGATAAGCTTATCATTAAACAATGGATATACAGTATTGATGCTGACTTCGTTATTACCTTTATATATGTTTGTCATCTTTGAAAAAACTTAATAATTATTCAATATTTATTACATGGCCCCGATTACAATGGTAAGTTAACATTTATCTTCAATTTTATCTACAAAGTAAAATTAAGTTTTCTGTATGAAAAGCAGAATATGCATACAATTTTTTCTTCTAAACGTGCTTAATTATATGTAACCGACGAAGATACTTAAAATGTTCATGCAAATAAACTCATTTTTGTATAAAAATATCGGTTTTTCTTTAAAGAAGGTCGAAGATAACTCTGTTAATTTCTCATTGTAATTAGGGTACATAAATTATTACTTTTTTATCACAACAGGCCAGAAGGCCCAATAACTGTAGTGAATTTAATCATAGTACACCCAGATTTGAGCAAAATCGCATTTAGTTTTTGTGTTCTCATGGGGAATAGAACCTGGAATCTTTCGTGAGTGAGTCAAGCGTCTTAGCCACAACACCACGGAGGCTGCCGTACTTATCTATATTATATTTCTTGACAAGTATAAATATTGATTATGTGTTTCGTATATTAATGTATCATAAATGAAATAAATAATAATATTTATAAATGTATTGAATTTAGTATAGAAGAGTCCCGACATAAAACGAAATTTTCTTAAAAGTCGGGACACATAAAAATGATGATTGTCCTATAATAAAATTTTGTATTGAATAAAATTAAAAAAGTAAACAAATAATAAAGATACGCTGTATTTAGGATGTGAATGCAGTGACATTTGTACTGCGGATAGGGAAATAATTATGAATATCTCGTATAAAAAAAAGTTAATTTTTTGAAAACTATTTGGCAAAGATATAAAATATTTTAATAGAGATTTTTTTTTAATGGGGAATATTGAAGTTTAAGTCTGTGCATTGTACAGGGGTTATAACTTGTTTTAAGTTGATTTAAATGGGCACGTTACATTTTGGCTATGTTCGATGATCTTAATTTCTTTATATCCTTAATCTACTTTTTTTTTTAGTTAAAGAGTTGGACCTGTATTAATGGTGAGATTATACCGAATAATTTATTCTATTATAAAACGCCGATAAACATATTCATACATTTTTTTTTTAATGACAGGTTGGCACTTCAACCCACTTAGTTTCATGGACCAATAACCGGTTTCATCACTCTCGCGACATCGTAAGACTGGTATGATTTTAAAAAGTCAAACTTTGGCTTTGACATTTAAGTATGTGTGTATGTGTATAAAAATTTAACTTGAGGTTATATTCAAATTGTTGATTTCGGATGAGCTTTTAACTTCAAAAGTGCTGTATCTCACAACTAGTCAAATGTTATAACCAACTTGTGTCAGAAACTCGGCGAAACACAATAGAACTTATTTTTACAAAATGACGTTAACGTTTGCATATGGATTCGTTTTGGGTATTTATCCTAGTCAGCTATTAAATCCATATAATAGTCATATAACACATCGTCTATATATGCATTAGAGAACACGGCCCTCACAAAAAGAAATGTAGAAAAACTCCATGAGAAGAAAGATCCATGCTTGGTATAAGCCTAATACCCATATGCAGAGACAAAACTTAAGGTGAGGAAAGTACATTCTAATTTCAAATGCAGAAAATAACCCGAAGGTGAAGACAATAGAATGTACTTTCCTCACCTTAAGGTTTGTCTCTGCATACGGGTATAAGAGACAAAATAAGAAATAAGGAAATTAGAAACAGAACCAGAATAACGGATATCATGGATCGCGTAGCAAGACTCAAGTGGCAATGGGCAGGACATGTTGCGAGACAAGACTCCACAAGATGGACTCCTAAAATTTTAAGATGGAGACTTTGAGAGAATAAGCGTGGCGTCGGAAGACCTCAAAAAAGATGGTCCGACGACAAACTGCTGTAAGGGGTAAAAATTGACTGCAAGTAGCAACCGACCAAGAAAAATGCAAGGACATGGAAGAGGCTTTTATCAAGCAGAGGAGGACAGAAGGCTGAAGAAGAAGAAAAAGAAAAAGAAGAACGCCTGTCTTACTTATTTGATTAAAATTGAGTTATTTTTTTGATTGACTGTAGCTATATTAACTTTATGTAGCGTCTATCGTTAACTTTATTAACCACAAAATTACGGAGCTACCCGCTTGGTAGCTGCCTGTATAAAATTCCCGACAAAGAGACGAATGCGTCTCAAAACCAGTAGATATGAAAAGTCGGTAAGTGGTCTAATACTAATATATACTCACATTAGTTGTTTTATTATTATAATTTAACTAAACAATCTCGCAGCTCTTTAACTAATAAAAACTACACGATAATTTACATAAACAATTTTACCCCTAAAACAAGTAATCATTGTGTATATATTTAACGTAAATATACATGTACTTTATTGAGGATTACATAAATAAATAGTTGTTACAAAATGATTAGTCATAACTTTGGTCAGTCATTTCTCAAAATAAATGATTTCTGGTTATAGTTTTATGGAATTGACCCATCGACAAACAAAAGTATTCTAAAAAAATAACACCAGTGTTATTCTACGAAATGTTCATCTTTACGTAATACGGTTATAAACCCTATAAATGCTTTCAGAGGTATTTCATCTCTACTAAAAACTTTTGTCAATCAATGTTGTTATTTTTTTTTTTATGAATGCCGAAGTAAAATAATAAAACATTTTAGTGATAATTCAAATTGATAAGAAAATAAAAAAAAAACGATGAGTTGTTAGGTTAAAACACAAATATTTCAGAGGAAATATGTATAAGAAAAAATAAGTCAAATTATTAGAAGTATCAAAGGACCTAATTTAGTTAAAAATAAGTAAGTAAACGATCAAAAAATAATAAATTGAAATAAAATATTCACCTAAATTCATTTTGGTACAGCTCATCCTCATGCTGCAAATTTCTGTTATTTTCACTACACTTTATTTTAAAAATACTAAAAAGAATCAATCTTCAAAAAAAAAAAAAATTAAATGATTTCCACTTTTTTAAATTTGACACAAACACCAGGTTTTAAAAACAGTCTTCAATGAAATTTATTTGTTCATATAAATTCGCACTAATTTTTCAATACAATAATCGAGACATTAGTTCATCGGATCAATTTTCATTTTCGATATCGCGTGTCGATGAGTTATTTACTACTGACACACTTCGCTTACAATAAACGAACTTATATTAGCGTATCGAAGGTAGCGTAGTGGGAGGCGGTGTTGTAATCTCTGGGACACTGCACTGGTTCGAATCCTAGCGATTACGTGGTTCAGACTTTTGGCAAGACGAGTTAAGAATGAAATTGCCACTTCTTATTATTGTGTTAATTATATGACAATCGCATTACGATGGCGGATCACTTTCGAACAAGACGGCGTGTGGGAGAAATTATTCATACATAAATGTATGTGGAAATTTAGAGCAAATTCAAGTTTTTTAATCAAATTTCAACAAAAACAAAGAAATGAATGCATGAGCACAGTGCGTTTGAACGTTTAATCAGCCCATGTTAATTGTATAAGTGCCTGTCGTTAAACCAAGTTAACATATTTGGTATGTGTTAGTAGACATATTACAATATTTTATTTGAAAGCGTCTGTCTCGCACATATAACAATTTTTTAAAAATGACTGCAAAGGGCGTTCAAATGTTCAATAAATCAATAAGTGCCTGTTAGTTAAATAATTAAACAAAAGGTTTTTATTTGTGTCAGTGAGCATATTAGAATACTTTATTTGAAAACGTTCTGCCAAGCACGCAGAAGCAAAGACTATTAAATACAATATTTGAGTTTGTCCAAATGTTCGTAGACAAAAGACTGGATTTCACCCCCCCGGGAGTCATTAAGATTAACAAATTACAACAGGGATGGAGAATACCTTAAGGGAATATGAAAGTATAGGCATTTACAGAGCTTATGACTTGTCATTGGCTGGTGTAAGTGGCCACTTTACACACTGTGTTACATTAACCATTTTGCCTATGTTTGAACATCCATATTTCTTCAGTTTCCATTTGTTGATTTAAGTGAAGTTAAAGAGCTGAAACCTTTATTGTTGTGAAAAGATTCATCAGACTGAATTATTTCACATACTAGGCAATGCCTGAAAACAATTTTTCAATTTCAAACTTCTTGGACCATTTGGTTTCATTACAGTATTTGAGTTTGTCCAAATGTTCGTAGACAAAATACTGGATTTCACCCCCTCGGGAGTCATTAAAATAAACAAATTACAACAGGGATGGAGACACACACTAAAGTGGCCACTTAAACCATCCAATGACAGGTCATAAGCCCTGTAAAAGCCTAGACTTTCATATTCCCTTAAGGTACTCTCCATCCCGATTATTAAATAGTGTAATATATTAAAGCGTTAATAACCTATTTTTTTTTTTACATACACAATTATTATTATTATTTTTACAAAACAGTTTTTAGTTTTGAGAAATGATAAATAAATGCATGCATTCGTTTTTTCATAGTACAAATAAGAATATAAACATGCATTTGACCAGTTTTAATGATTTTTAAAGTCTGGTTGACCGCACAACCTAAGGCGAGCATTTTACAGAAAATAGTCAGCTTTAGTTAATCTCTGATGTATGTTGTGTCATTATGCATTGATCACATAATAAAATATTTATATAAGGTTACTTCATTATAAGGAATCACCTAATAAATGTATTATAATCTCTTTAAAAAAAAAATCGTCTTTTGACGGATTTTTTAAAAATTTTTAAGTCTGGCTGACCACACAACCTAAAACATGCATTTTGCAGAAAACAACCAAATCTAATATCTCATACAACCTCTGAATGTATAAGGTGACATTTATTTTCAGAAGATAATTATTACAGTCGATTGTATGTCAGTGGCCTGGCTGTTTTTATCAGAACATGGAATTGACTATTCTAAACCCGATTACACCAATATCTTATTTTTTCATAACCGTGGACTGGCAGCTTTCTGCATAACTACGTTCAAACGCAGGAACTTAAAAACTATACAAAAACATGAACAAGACATTTTAAAAATAAACATAATTGTGGTTATCTACCATATATGTCGGCCTAGTGGTAATTAAATAATAAAATAGATTGCCCCGAACTGTTAACTTTAATAAACTTTCGTATTCCACATAGACCAACTACACTTAATTTTTCGTTTTACAGTCATCGTCATGGTACTAATTATTCATTGAATTCGCCAATTATTTGCATGCAGCGACTTGCAAATCAATACAGTGATGATTTATATTTATATTTATTTTTTACCACGCCGCTGATGATCAAGTCCTGTGATTTGAAAAAGAATTGACAATTTAAAAATAATTATTAGTTTTTCACTTTTGCTTCAACTCTTTACTCTTGTGTTTATTATTATTTATTAAATTTATTATTGTTTAATATTAATATTCATATAAACCATGAAGTAAACTTTTTAACTTTCCTTTTAAATAACATTCTTTTTTAAAAAACTGCCATTTTCTTTTATTTACCTTTCTTTTATAAAGGTAAATATTTATATTTGTTACATATGTAATGTTTTTTTTTAATACAAACATACTCTTTACCATTGTATACTTTTCTCGATTTTTTTGTTCTTTTTTTTGATCTTATGTTATTTTTTGTTGTTCTTTTTTTACTGGTTTTATTGTAATTATGTAAAAGGTTCATGAAACCGTTAATAAATAAATAAACAATAATAGTATATATATATATATATATATATATATATAAACATACATCCAAATACATATACGAGTATACACATAAAACATGAGCATGCATATATATATATACACATACAAATGAACATATACGCATACACAAATGCACATACGTACGCGTACATATATATAATTAATAATCGAAGAATAAAAACCAATAAACAAAACGATAAATAAATAGTTACTAAAAATTTTGCTCTTGTCACGTCTCCATCGCAATTTTGATATATTTTTTAAAACAGGGTTTTTTATGTTGAAAAGATCTATCGCGCTAAAATTTGTATCGTATAAAGAGCATACTTGATGAGTGTATTCATTTTTACCCAGATTCGATTATTGAAGAGATGTTGAAAAAAGATGACTGAGTCTACTATTAATCCTGGGAATTCCAAATTTTATTAGTGGTAATGGTTCAGCAGAATCAATTTCGTTATTTAAGATTTTATATTAATACACCTACTCACCTAAATATGTATACTTACTTTAAAATATATGTATATATATAAATATAAATAAAAATAAATGTTAAACGTACTCCCTCTCTAAACACGAGTTTTCAATATAATATTAGAGAGGTAGAAACATTATTATTAATTATGTATGTTCCAACTATTTTGTAATTTTATACTTATTTTCTCAAAAAATTATTTTTAAATATATGTAAATATATGTTATTTTAAGATGCACCAGAGTTTGCAATAAAACAAATTAAATTTTCGACCTTGTTCTAGATGAATAAAAAAATAGAATAATGGTTCTAAAACGAAAGGAAAACCAATCAATCTAAAATTCCAGATAATGCAATCTTGCACAGAAAGAATCATCATTGTGTTATGAATGGTGCCTGTTTGAAATGCGTTCTTTCAATACGAAAAATTCCCACCAAATTAACAGCACGCTAGATAATTTAACATAAAACTATTTTCTATTGTAAGTAAAATGAAGCGTGGGATCGTGCGGTAGAACAAAAGCCTTCGTACACGTTTTAATATTAATATATCTAATAAAATAATCACAGATAAACCTCAACTGTAATAATAGTAACAAAAAATAACCGCATAATCTGTCGCTTGTATTGGAAAATACATTATTAAACTTAAGCCACCCAAAACAGGTCACATGTAACCCTTATATATACAAAGTATTCTTCCATATTCCCACTTTAAAAATATATTCCTATTCTAAAATATCATATCTGTCATTTATTATTTTGTTAATTGCTCTAGAAGACAGTGGCAAGCGGTGACTCTTTTTTATAGGTAAGCAAAAATCATGTTTATAAATGTGTACCCACATAAGTACTTAACATTAAATCGCCATTATTCTGTAGTTTTGTGTTAAACTACGATTTTTTTCTTAGGCCTGATAAATTTTAACTTAGCTTGCCTATTGAAAAGTCACTGCTCGCCACTTTCTTCTAGAGAAATTAATGCATACGACATTTTAAAACGGGGAAAAATTGACGAAAATATGTAAGTCTATTCATTAATGTTGACGACCTGCCATTGGTTGGTTTAGTTAGATTCACCATTCTGCCTACATTTCCTAAACCTTTCCATTTGTTGACTTCTGTAAAGTAAAAGAGCTGAAACCGTTATTGATGTGGTGATATTCACCTGTCGGATTATTTCACCTACTAGGCAAAGCCAAAAAATGCTTTTTAATTTTTACGTTTCTTTTAACGGCAGTTAGTTGAATAAACAATGCGTTGTAGAAAAATGTTTGGAGACCTGTCTGAGTTTCACTCCGTAGGGAGTTATTAAGAACTAATTTTAATTTAACAGAGCAAGAACGCTTATGTGTGTGGCCACTTGAACCAACTAATAACAGGTCAGAAGCTTTGTTTTATTATTTTAAGGATACCAACTTAAGTACACGTATTATATCCATTATTTATCTCGATAGATTTAGTTATGTTTAACACTTTGTAATATTTACTTTTGTTCAGTGTTACGATTAATAGGGAACTTCTACTTTTTTTAACAATTATGAATCAATAAGGGTTCATAAAATTCAAACGAGTAAAAAATCTTTTACTCTTATTAGTAGCAAAAAAAATATTTTTAAATTTATAATTTCGAAAACGTTTCATCGCTTTGGCCACGCCCCTCATACGTTATGATTCACATTAAAGTTTGACGTTTTATCGAAAAAATATGGATTAACACTTCTGTAAATTTAGCATCAGAATAAACGTCAAAATGTGCGGACGGATCATTAAAAATTATTTACGAAAAACTGAAATTTATTCATTTAAACTGAGGTAATCGCAATTTTCGCGTTCGAAAAGTATGTGTTCCTGTATTTTTTTATTGGCTTTATTATTCAGTATTTTAATGATTTTTAGGTTATATTGGTATATTATTTAAATTTAGATTTGTTTTGTGTAAGGTTATTTTTCTATTCGAGGCGTAAAAGTGCTGATATATGTAAGGGATATCATTATTCAAAAATGTGTCCTAAATAATCACTTTTTGCAATAAAAACAAAAAATACACATTTACAACGCAATAAACAAAAATAAATAGTTTTGTTGATTGTATTTTGAATCATTTTGGACCAGTCTCTCGCACTCGTTTAAAAAAGCATATCGTTATAATTTGACACACACACAGTATATTAATATAAAAATAACAAAAACACACATCTGATTTACATAATATAACCGCATCACTCATTTAAATCATTTAAAATTGTAAATAGCCAAATTCTACTATGTTTGTATATCATATTATGTTTGCAAATGATACACAATAATTTACATAGTAATTTCACTATCAAATTAACTAATTTGAAAGCGACTCCCAAAACTCTTTGTGATGTAATTCGTGTAACAACAATAACGAGAATTGGGTGAAGGTTGTACTGTAATACAGTTAACCTGTGGGAAAATGCCACGCCAAAATGAACACTATGGCATTAAATGAATTGTGGAAATAGGATTAAATTTTAATCAAATATTTTCAATGGTGCATTACATTCCAAGAAATATTAGGTAAAACAAAGTCATTTATGGTTATTGGATTATTTTTGAAAGTATATTTCTATCAAATTATTTTTGCTATAAAACAAATTTTAATGAATTATTTTTAACAGAAAAGACATTCTTATAATTTATTTTTGATGTAACGCCTACTTATTCCATCGAATACTTTTTAAGTTTTTTGTTTGCTTGTTTAAAAGTAAGAAACAAAAGTTCATCATCAGTAGCGCTACATCCCGTTGTGGACCCTTACCTTCTCCAGAATCTGTCTCCATTCTTCCCTGCACTCTGCAGCTCGTCTTCAGTTGTTCAGGCCATGTTATAGTGTGGACGCGTAAAATAGTATTATTTTTAAAATTTTGTTTTGAATTTAATTTTTTTTTCGGCATATGCAGTATATGCACGGCTAAATTTTTTCCACCTGTCATTGCCTGTTGTTTGAGTAAAACAATATTTACCATTCGCCAATTAAACGTAGTGATGCAGAAAGTAGCCAGCCATAGAAAAGGGAAACTGAGATAATAGTACTTTTATGAAAAGAGTAAATAATCAAATCTACCCAACAGTTAGAATGTTTCGCAATGCGCACCTCGCACTTAGCGGGATTTTTTTATTGACATCTTTCTTAGGAACGAATACTACGAGGAAATTTTTGGTGCAAACGAGGGTCGCCGGTGCTCACAGTATTCAGGAAACCTCTCATTGCCAACTTTTGGAAAAAAAAATCACAGCACGAGAGCCAAACAGTACTCTTACTTTTTGGATGTGCCTTGTATTTTAGTATCTGAGTGACTTATTCATTTCAAATTCGAATTAAAAAAGTTTTAAAACAGTTTTCTAATCAATAAACAAATTAAAATGTATTTGAAATAGTGTGTTATCCATATTTTGCATATATGAATGTAACATTTTAATTAATAGTAATGATTTTATATTGTTTAATTATAAATCATTATTTTGTAGAATTTTTGGTGTCTGAGCGGATTAGTTACACAGTTCAGTGAGTGAAATATAATCAGAAACCCTGGATGAGTGTTATGGACTCGATGGCTACAATCAGGTCAAAATAATGAAAAAGGATCGAATGAACACTAGTCCGTATTGTAATGTAGTAGATGGCACGTTTGCTAAAAACATTATTTTAATGGAGATTCTACATTGTAATATTTCATTAACTTTGATATGGCACCTGGAACGGCACGTTAACTTCCGTGCAGCAAATATGATCTAGACGCACAATTTGAGTACAGAAGTAGTTACCTAAGCACCACCGGGTGGAAAACAGATAAAAAAAAACACAAGTTATAAATATACGCATAAAATCGTACAATAATACCTCGTAAAAATCAAAGTTAACCAACGCAAAAAATCATTTTGTTCCCGCCTTTTATGTCATTTTTAAACAATGCAACAAATGAAACGCGTTCGTAAATCGAATCAAGGCCCTGTGACATTTCAAATCGTACAGGAAAAGTAAATAATATTGTCAAAATTTGCCATTGTTATTCTGTTAGTGATGTTTTGATATGCATGGCCATAGATTTCCAACCCGACAGAGATTGAGGATTGCGTAATTTTAAAACCACAGGTAAATTTTCATTATTTGAAAAGAATTTAATTTTTTGTTTTTTTTATTAACATAGTAAATTGACAAACGAAAATATTTTTTTCAAATGATAAAAATTAATGACTCGTTTCGTTTTCGTTATCTTCTTTATTTTCCCCGTGTCCGAGAGGCATTAAGAATACTTACAGTTCTGAGTGTGAAATATAACCAAAACGCAGGGTGAGTGTATTGAACTTAAGGCTATGGTCGGTTAAAATGTAAGAAAAATCACACAATTTAGCCATTAAAAAATGACTTTTAAAACAAATATATATTCTTCATCGTATCGTTTTTAAAAAATACGTATTTCAATAAGTGAAAAATAAGAATACACTTAATGCAGCATTAAGCACCCGTCTTATATTCCATTCAACTGAGTTCCGGAATTTAAATACAATAAATGTGAAGCAGCGTAAAAAAGCGCGACATACAGTTTGTATTCACAGTAAACTGGCATAGATAGTTAGTCTTTTTTACTCAACTAAGAGTTTTGCACGGCACTGTTGACACGACAACGCTCATTTTTCAGAAAATAATTTCAAACTATCGTTTTATGAAGCAACATCTCTCTTTTATTGTACCAAAGTAATTTTAATCAAATGATTAATTTTTGTTTAAGAGCTTTTGAACAATTTCGATATTTTTTTTATTTCTCATCATAATTTTCTTTTCGCACATAATAATACTTAAATTCTAGGGAAAATGAAATATTTTAGCGGGAAAATGCGTAAAAATATTTAAACTAAAATAAATTGCACTTTCAGAAACACATTGTGGTATTTATTTATATATACGCCCGATGGCTATTTTTAAAGAAATATTTATAAATAAAAAATATTATAAAGGAAAGTAGAAAGACACCATGGTATATAGTAGACTTGGTGGAAGTGGAAGCGGGAGAGAGGTGTTTATAATTGAATTTGATTCAGTGATCGTTTGAAAGAAGACAACTTGTTATCAAAGAATTCAAGACTGATATGTTTGTTGGCATACCTTAGAGTTCTGGGCATAAGAGAATGAAAACTATAGTTAGTTATATGGTTATCGGTATGAAAGAGTAAGTTTTGTCTGAGGTTTCTATAGTGTCGGATTTATTTCGACAGTCTTAAAGAGAAGATATATGTATGCTTGTTTCTAACTGGTATGTCTTAATCAAGAACAAAAATTAAAAAATACTTTTTGTATGTAACTATTGAAATACTTATATTGAAATTATATTGCTAAGTATTTTTTTGTGGCAGTTACTGATTCGACTGTTAAAATATAAAAATTCTAAAGCATCATAATTATTGCAGTTTTTTCCTCGATATTTTACTCAATTCATTTCAAAGAGTATTGAAATATGTTGTACCTACATATCTCGCTCAAAAATGGTAGAATTACGTCGGTGTTCTCCTGTGAATAAGATTTAAACACGTGGTTTAACTGCATTAATAACTAAAAAACAGCCAAATTTAAATTTACGGCAGTGTATTTCTGGGGTTGCGAAATATCTTTAATGCTAATTTTCATACAATGTCATGAAAGTTGATACTTTTGACAAAATTGGTAATTATCAATAAACAATCAAAGCTTTAATTAATATTTTAAGCTTTAGTATTAACAATTCGATTGGATTTTGAAATGGCGTTATTATAACGGGGAAATTTTTAAAATTTTTGCAACAAAATATAGTGGAGAAATTTCAATTAGGTTCGTTCCAAAGATAATCGCATTTACGAAAATTGTTTCTGGGTTTTGAATACCAATTACAATTTTATGAAAATTAATCATTGTTTATATGTTATATCATATATTTGTACATAACTAACATACAGATATTTTAATTCAATTCAGCAATGCGTGTAACCAAAAAATGGATGACAGAATAAGTTTATTTTATTTGATTAACAAACAAATGCACAGGTAAAAATACTTGTACTTGAAGAAAAAAATATAAATAAAATGTATTATTTTAGTAAAATTTAACAAAATACAGTTTGACAATGAAGGATCTTGGGATCATCTATGAAAGCGAATTGACTTTTCGTGTTCACGTCGAGGGAACATGTGAAATGTGAACTTGCTCTGAAGATGTTTGGTTTCATTCTCCGAACTGGCCATTGAGGTATATAACTAGAGTAAGCACGAGCGTTTGGAATATGGTCCCTCAACCTGAGGCCAATTGGCATATGTTTGATAGAACAGATTTTGTCTCTTGCGAACATTCTCAGGCTACTTTTCTCCTCTCAATTACTAAAATGCCTATATGTACCCTTAGATACTACACAAATCGATTTGGAAAATCTGAAAAAAGGGATGGTATAACCTTTCACCAGTAAGTTATGTTCTTATCTTAATCAAAACTTGATTAAATTAGATATTTTAATGTTAAAAAACGTATCATTAGTATGTTACCAATTCGTGAGTTATCTCTTGTCTCTGTCCTACTCAGTTAGTTAGGCGTATAATGAAACGACAAACAAAGGTGACGCGTATGCCGAAGGGAGTGACACACTGAATAGAACTTAGACTGATGTAAACAGTAATATGACGTGATGACACTAGCTGGTCACTCTTTTTTTTGGGGACGACTTTTTAGCTCGGATTTGAACGTATTGAATAGAGGCGCTCCCCGGCCGTACGCGCTTTTTTTTCGGTAGCCGCGATGCGCCGAGCGTGACAAAATAATACAATGGCCCTTTTTAGGAGTTGTGCATAGTAAGTGCTACAGACTGGCAGATGGAATAAATACTCATTTCTTGTCACGCGAAAGGGGACATTAAAATTAATTTTGGAGAGTAGGTTAAAAGAGTATACTTCATTATTTAATAATTTATGTAAATAGCATAATTCAGATACAGTGCGTCTATTTTCAAGGGTCAAAAATCCATTTTGTTTGGCAGATTGGCTGTTAGTATAAAGCGTTTTATGGTTTTTATAATCTAGGTATTTAAAAATTTTTTGTTGAACATTTTCAATCCTTTTTATGTTTGTTGTATATTATTGCGCTTACAAATGATTGCATCCTAGACCACATATTATATTTATTTGTGATTACTTAGTTGAATTATTTTGCTCATTGTTGCGCTTATGGTTAAGGTTATATTTTGAATTTAGAGTGTTTATATTTGTGCGGAAAAAATTAAGATTACCTACTTATTTTGAAACATGGTGGGTGCTTTTATAAAAATAATCACAAATTTGTTGATTGAACGGTCTATATTTTTTTTTGTTTTTTTGACTTTTTGAGAGTTTTTTATGAAAACACAAAAAAAACCGTTTTTAAAATTTAACGTAATAAACAATGACTAATTTTCAATTTATTCAAGCATGGTTTTGTTCTTAGCAAAACCTTGCATCACGTTTTTTTTTTTACGATGAAAGATTAAAATTATATCTAAATAAGTTTGGGGTAGTGTACAATAATGTTATGAATAAATGTATACATACTTTTACGTAGATTTCAATTTCTTGAGAATTTAAAATGTTTGCTTCAGTGAACAATTAAATGGTTTTTTTTTATTTTTTTTAAATTGATTTTTTATTAATAAATTTCATAAAAGGTACATGTTTTTTAAAAATTCTATACATATATACTTTTACACATCTAGTAAATGTTATCACTGTAACTCTCAAAAAAAAAAAACTAACTTTTGTGCTTGGAGAGTGACTTATACTGTTGTAGTTGTTTATTTATAAGAGTTTATATAATTTTAAATACGAGTACATGAGAAAAAAAAGCAAAAGATATAAAAAAAAATCATAAAACAATAATACATTCACACTAATTAAAATTAAACGTAGTTTTTACTCGTGTTCAAATAATTTCTTTAGATTTATTTTAAATTTATCTATTGATATTTTATTTTTAATAGTTTTTAGTTCATTGGGAAGATTATTATAATTTTTTACAACTTTAAAGTCAAAGCTATTTTGACCATGACTCGTGTGAAATTTAGGAGTTTTAATATTATGTTGGTATCTGAGAGATTTATTTATCTCAAATTCTTTTTTTTTTCTTCTTTATAAATTTGTATAATATAATTTATTTTATAAAGAGTGTCTGCTGTATGAACCTTTAATATTTTATTTAAATTTTCCGTATTGAATGTTAAGGGTTTCTTTAGAATTACTTAAATTATAATTTTTTGTACTATTTTAAGAAGGTTCAACATATTGGCATATGAACCACCCCACACAACAAAACCATATTGTAACAAATATTGTACAATTGAGTAATAAGCTATTTTTAAATTATGTATTTTTAAAATATTCCTTTATCTAATAAATATGTATATACATTTTCTAATTCGTTTAACTAGTTCACTGATATGGTCTTTCCATTTTAAGTTTTAGTCTATGTATACACCAAGATATCCCACCAACAAGCTACAAAAAGTGGCTTGGTGGGATTTTAGTTTTAGTAAAAATATAACAAGTGAAATATTTTTAAATTGTAAAAATGTAAAATTATGTTATTAAATAAAATAAATAAATAAATAATATTTAACTTTATCTATTGTATCAAGTACTGAACATGTAAGATTGCAGTTAGTTTCGTTGCAATTGCACAAACAAACAAACCAGCACGCCGTTTCCCCGTAGGGGTAGGCAGAGAAGATAGAACGCCATAACCTTCTTTCTTGGCATACAAACCTCGCTTCCTCTACATTAATACATCTTCTCATGCACGCACGTCGATTATTCCCACTTTTGACATGTCCATCTTCAAGTATTTGATGGACTTGATCGTGCCATGTCTTTCTCGGTCTTCCTCGTTTTCTGCATCCATCAATATTTGCATCGTAGATCTTTTTGGCCGTTCTTTCGCTGTCCATTCGCTCTACATGTCCAAACCAACGCAGCACCCCTTTCTTGATTCTGTCAATAATGCATGTCTCAGCCTTACACACTCCACGGATCTCGACATTTGTGCGCCTATCATACAACGTTTTACCACACATTCGCCTGAGGGATCGCATTTTGACAGCATTCAACCTACTTTCATCATCATTTTCCAATTCCATACTTCACTCCCATACATTAGAGTTGGAACTAGATCTCCGTTGTGAACTGCTAGTTTAGCCTCCTGCGATAAACATTTGTTTGCCAAAGTAGATTTTAGTGCACCGTTCACCCTGTTCCCGGCACTTGCTTTGGTGGATTATTATTTATTTTTAAATGATGATCGTATTTGACACAATTGATCAAATCGGCAGTTTGAGAAACATCCCACCAGCTAGTTTCGAGATATTTTCGAATTTTCAGCTCATAGCTTGTATGAAACGAATCACCGTGCTGTGCCTGTCCTGCCTATTGCTTTGAGTTCCAGTCAGTTTTATTAAAAATACTAAATTCACCTCTACTTCTCGTGTCATGCCATCTCGTTCCATTAAAAGGCAAACAGGAGGATAATGTACAACCGCCACGCTGTCTCTATTTAAATTTTCATGATGTTAAAATAACGAAGTAAGCCGGTTGAATGATGACGTCATATAAATCCTGCTTATTTACAATTGGTCTGACGATAGCATTAATAACGCTTCGTTTGCATAAACTTTGAGTACAAAATGCGATTACAATGTGTTCGATACAATCCATTTTGACGTTTAAATTGTCAAAGCGTTATGCGGTATTCATTATAATGAGCGCATGGCTAATGGCAGATATTTGCTCACATTTCAGCGCCTGTGAGGAAAATCAACAACATTGGTTCAATTTGTATAGATATATGTTTTTCATAGGTTTTTATCGTGGTTTATTATTTAGAATCGAAACTGAGGCACCATTGGAGTAGAATATTTAACTTTAGTTCTTCTTAATTCTGTTTTCGATTGTACTCTTTAATTTTTTATGTATCTCTCTTTTGAATTATATCTTCGTTAATTTATTTTATTTTATAAATTTTATTTCGAAAAAAAATATTAATAACCCGAGAATCCATATAAAACTAGTGGATTAGAAAATGAATACGGAGCTTCCACTGGAAAGGATAGTCTCAATCTTACACGGCTCAGCCTGTTCTAATATGGAGATTTTTTAAAAGTATATAAATATTTCTATACTAATATATAAATAACAAAAACTAAAATTACTTAAAATATAAAATGCATAGCTAATCAAATGTAATATAATTAAATTATCATTATTATATAAACATTAAGTTTAGGTATATTTGCGAAGAATACAAAATGTAACTTAAACATTGATAATATGATAAAATATTTAGTAAAAAAAATAATTTAAAGTTATGTAATACATAATAATATAAATAATATGGGTACTAATTATATAAAGTAATTAGTTTATAAATGTAGGTAGAAAAATTTTTTTTAAATCTCTCGCTACACAATCGCATTTATATGTGCATTTATTTTCATTTTAAAATTTGTTTTACATTTAGAGTCCATTATATTTGGCATTAAATCATTAAATATTTTTGGAGCAATTACAAAATACTGTTCTTTACCAAAGGAGTTTGATGCAAGTGGGACAATACAGTTTAATTGTATTGCTGTGCGAGTGTTAGTGTCTATAAATCCTTTTTTTTGGTTTTCTCTAAAATATTTTATTTGTTTTAAATTGTTTATATATATATTTTTTTATTTTTTTTTGTTTATTTTTCCTTTCACATATTATTTACAAAGAAATATAATTGAAAAAATACACTTTAGAAAAACACATCTTAAAATTAAGCTATAAAATCAATTGGAAAAAATGCCCTATTTAAAAATGTAACCGTGTAATTATCATCTGAATTATGCTATTTTTCACCTTGTTTTTTTTCTGATTATTTATACTTTGTAGTGTTATATAGCCGGTTGGGTATTGCACGACCCGCCCAATTGAGCTGAAATAAAAAAAATATTATCATTATAATATATTTCTGGGCGAATGAAGCACACAGTTCTGCGTGTGAAATATAACCAGACCCTAGGACGAGTATTTTCGATTAAAGGCTGCCCTCAGGTAAAAACCAAATGAGCGAATCAAGTGTAAATAAGTGGAGATAAGCTTGACTCGTTGTGCAGTGGTTGGCATGTTCACCTACCATTTTTGAGGTCCTGGGAGTAAAATATTTATTAAATCGGTTTTCTGAACTGCAATATTTCATTGATTCTATTTTGGCACCTATAGTGTATGTCTGATCACCTTATCCTAATATAACCGATGATTGAAATATGCAGCATTTGATTCACTTATGAAGCGGCCTATGTATGTACCGTTATGTGTGGAAAGGGGAATAATGATGATATTAAAAAATATATTCTAATGGTTTTTAAAACGTTTTGTAATTATTTAAGCTAACTAAATTAATCTAGGCCAGTAAAAAAATCTATTCTCTCTTTTTCTCTACCCAGTAAAGTACTAAGATTAAGATATATTAAGTATTAAGATGCCAAAGGTACTTGATTACAGAGTGCTCCATTTGAAAGATTTTCTATTTCGAAAACGAGCAATTTTTACCAATATGTGGGCTCAGATTCAATATGTGGTATGTGGTAGAAAAGCTGTAAAAATATCATCTTCATCCGAACAGTTTTATCATAAAAATGTTTATATTCCACATGGTTCCATTAAATTGTTATTTTAATATTTTGATCCTTGAATTAGATTTAGTATGGTTTTCGAAAGTTTTCTTTTTTAATCAAGTTATTTAAAGCTTAAAAACGATTACACATTTTGTGTTTTTTTTTTCCTTCTAAAGATTTTTTGAAAAACCGTCGTTAAAATGTATACCCACCAGGGAATTGCAATATAAAAAAGCTGTAATTTTTTCAGTTCTATGTATTTACAAAAAATAATTAAAAATCAACATTGTTATCCACCAGCAATATTGAAAATAAAAAGAATTTACCTGTTATTATATTTATAATATTGATATTTGTAAAGGAGCAGTAATTTTTTACAACCAAATGGCAGACAGCTCTATGCAAAACTAATCTCTAAGAGTAACTTTTAGGAACTAATAAGTTCTAAGTGGCCGAAACAACCCAAGCATGTCCAAATATGTACCGATACTGATTAGTGACGTAAAATGTGTTATCATATCGTATAAGAGATATACGAGTTATTTTAAACCTGGGCAAATTAGTACCGTCAAAAAGCAAAGGATCAAACAATAAATAACAACACAAACAAGCCTCTTTACAAATGCCACATTAAAGAAAATAATTTAAAAGTGTGTAATCAATAGATAATATTTTTTAAAATATATAATGAGCACGTTTGAATGTTTGTTGACAAAAATATGAGAATAAAAGTGATCATATTTTCATCGGGTTTTTATGTGTTTTTTTTACACCAGAATAAATTTGTATCGTCAGAGAGCAAAGAGTTAATGGATAAAAAAAAAAACCTTAAAAAACAGTAAAAGTCTTTGTACAATCGCTCAATTTTTTTAATGTTGCTACAAATTACATCGCACCGTTAACACATGAATGAGTTCAATAAATATGAAATAAAAAATTTTATGTGACTCATATAACATCCACTCCGTTTTTCAGCAATAAAGGAAAGCCTTTTTTCTGACACAATAACAGAATTATTCACAAAAAGCTTTAAAGTTCACAAAGTGTCATTTCCACGTAAAGAAGAAAGGGAGTAATAGAAAACACAAATGAAATCGTCAATAATAATTCCAACAGACAACACATTATTTTATTATATTCTGGCACGAGTTTTAACAAAAAATGCCGGACTGAAAGTGATGCGACACATATCCGGTTCACTGTTTCGGAAAATTGGAAAAAAAGTAATACATTGCGAGCTTAGTGACATAGCATTGTATGTCAGCTCTCACAATTTTTAACGGAGGTCAAACAATTCGGACAGATACGTTGGTTTTAATTTTTTTCATGTTTTGAGAACGTGAAGAAAATGTTGAATGCAATGTTTTCTATCGTTTTCGGACGATCGATGGTTAATCCTGAGGATGAGAGAGTGGTCGTCCCCTACCTAATAGCTCGATGATTTAACCTCTCACTGGTATTTTTTAAACGTGAGTTGCAGTATTATTGACCTTGCTTATGAATTATACGGTTTATATGTCACTACTGAATTTTAATTCCTTGCGAGGGAAAGAATTTCAGCTTTGGCCTTTATAGGAACTTCTCCACATTTGCTTAATAAAGAACGGTCCACAGAAAGTTCATTAAATAGAAGCCGGGCTATTAATAGACATCAGAAGGCCTTTTGTTTCACTTTTAGAGATCACGGCTTTTTGTGTCCTGTTATCATTTATTGTTCTTATTACCTGTAATATTCGAACCATGAAAGAAGCTACCTCTTGTGACAAGTTATTGTGACTTAATACGAAGTGGATGTGCCTTAGATCCTCACCAACACTTCTGCATCGCGCCTCCAAGTTATGTCTTTCAACTCTGAAAAAGGGGCACGGACAGTATTTGATCTCAGAAAGTTTAAAACGGTGCAAGTAGCTCATGAACCCGCCATAGGTTCGAAGACCATACGCTGATTTTTCCTGATATCAGAGGCATCAAAAATAGAAGGAAATAATACTTAAGTTACTCATTTGTTCTGTGGTTTCGTTCAAATAACGTTCGTTCCAGAGTTCCAAAGCCCTGTTTCTAATTTTTCTTTTAGGGAAACTAAGAGGAAACTCGGTAAAATTGGAATCCTTTAACTGGTATATATGGGTCAAAACAGACCCGACTGAAACTGAAATTGATCATAATGCATTAACTGTTTGAAATCTGCACATACCACTCTTAGTATTCCTCTGTTGTACAGAAAACTTCAACGTAACAGCACGGACATATAATAATAAAGTACATACTCTCTCTGGTCAAAATTGACCCAAAACCTCAAGTTAGACATGAAGCTAAAAATAAGTGTATTAGAAAAGAAAACAATATTATTTAAAAAAAATCTGCATTACATATAACTCGGATACCAATTACGTGATTTATAATATATAAACCAGTTAATTGTTTAGGTTTTGGGCTTGGATAGGGAGATTTTGCAATATTACTCTTACTTTTTCATACCAATAGCCATAGAACTAACTATGGTTTTTATTCCCCTATGCCCAGAATTCTTAGGTCTGCCAACAAACATACCAGTCTTGATTTCTTTGATCGAAGTTGTCTTCTTTCAAAAGATCACTGAATCAAACTCAATTATAAACACCTCTCTCCCGCTTCCACTCATACAATGTCTACTATAAACCATTGAGTCTTTCTAATTTTGTTATTATAATTTTCTATGTATAAATGTGTCTATAAAAATGCCCATTGGGCGTATATATAAATAAATATGAGAAAGCCCTCCTTCCACTCAGTAGCTAGGATCTTTAAAGACCTGGGCTCAAAGAGCAAGAAGTAATTTACGGGGACCCACCTCAATCGATCTACCCTGGTTGCAGTGATGTCAGAAGCCTATAATATAGCGTCGACTCCCATTTTTCGGAATAAGAATTTCCAAATGTTTGATAATCTTTTCTCTCCACTTACACGTAATTTCTTATATCAGTTTAGTTCATGTGTACTAAAAACATCAAATTATTAAAAATAACCTTTTTAAAAACTGAATGACGTAATGAAATTTAATTTTACTGATTTCACCATAAGTTTGGCAACTTATTAAGAAGGTTTATATCGGATACCGTTCCGTCACCCAGCCGAGACAGTTTGTTACACTCCACAAAAATTACGCTCCGTCCCGGCCTAACACATTATGGCCGGGGACGTATAAAACATAATTGATAAAATTATGCAAGAATTAGTACTAACATTAAAATCTCAATGTAAAAAACATATGAGACCCACCCTACCCTGAAATCTATACAATGGAAAATTGTGTATCTTTTAGAATGTAATATCTAATTTTAAGGAATATGTTTTAGATAGTAAAAATAAAATGTAAATAAAATATATTACATATGTATAGATATACATTCACTATATATATATATATATATATATATATATATATATAACAAAAAAATGTATAACGAACTACCTCTCTAAAGACGAGTTTTCACTCTATTAGAGAGGTAGGGACGTTATGATGAAATATATATGTACAAACCATCAGTAATTTTTAAACTTATTTTGTCAATTTTTTTTTCAATAAAAAAAAATTGAAAAGTATTTTTCCTCATTACCATATTATAATCACACGAACGGCACCAAAAACTAATTTTATTTACTTGCATAATGCAGTTGCGTCTAATAAAATGTTAATCTGGTTAAAAAACCTTTTTCTTTGTAATATTTGTCTAGTGTAAATTTAACAGTATTGTTTTTTTTTCCACGTAGTAAACAATGATTAATAATCAAAATAATGTGACACTTAACAATATTCATCTTATTTTTATTCTTTGAGGTGGGGGTGTCAGTGCGACACAAGCTCCTGACGTCGTCCTGTGAAGATATATTGTGACGGGTCCCCGTGAATAATTCTCGCCCTCCAAGCCCGGGTCTATAAAGACCTTGGCTTCTGTGTGGAAGGCGAGAGTTTACATTTTGCTTAGTCTCCCCTCCAATACCTAACAAAATACTATATATTATGACACACTTTGATAAGTATAGTGTGGTAAAAGTACCTACGATATGTGCTCATATGTCGAGATCCATGCATTATGCAAGGCTGAGACAAGTATCATAGAGAACATAAAAAAAGGTGAGCTGCGTTGGTTTGGATATGTAGAGCTAACGGACAACGAACGAATGGCTAAAAAAAATACGCTCGAGTATTCATCGACGGAGAAAACTTTGCGTAGAGTGAACGTGACATGACAAGATCCATAAAATACTTAAAGATATACTTGTTAAAAGTCGGAATAATTGGCGTACGTGCATAAGAAGATGCACGAGTGTGGAGGATGCGGGGTCTGCGTGCAAAGACACAGTTGTTATACGAGGAAACGGCGTGATGGTTTATTTGTTGTGTGTTAGTTACATTTTTTTTCTAAAATAATAGGTCACAGAAGCGACTGCAAAATTCACAGAAGTGAGCATGTTTCTTGTGCGAAAACGGCTTTTCGAGGTTGTTATTTTCCAGTAAAACTATTCGATTTAAATTGCAAATTGAATTTTTATTTATCAAGAGAATGACTTTATGACAGTTAAAATTTTTATGTGGTTGTCTAGATTTGTAGGTCTGCCTTGTGTTCTAATTGTCACAAAAATGAAAGACTCTTCGAAATATCTTACTTTCACGAACAGGCGGCTCTGACCAAAACACCGGCAGTGCATTTCTTTACATTCTGTCAATTAATACCTCTATGAAGCTTTATAACAATAACAATATCTGACCTCCTTTAAAGGCACAAAGTGACATGCACCATAATAGATTGCCCAAAATTACTGTCCCTGATAAACTTTCGTGTACCCACAAGGACCACCGGGCTCCAACACATGTTGCAGTGTGAGTACAATAGGACAAACTTCATCCACAATTATCCCCTGGCACGCATCTTTAGAATTGCTGGTAATTATGCTGAGCTGTTGGACTTGCTCCACACCACTTTTGCTGCAATCAGATCAGCTATCCTATTCATTGAATGATCATCCCCTCAATCTTCCTCTTTTTAATGTGTTTCTCTACTCAAAATGACTCTTTTGAGTAGAGAAACACATTAATTTTAAATGCTCTTCTTAATGCTTGGCAATCGCGGAATCTTCTTCTTCAGGGAGGAGGGTTACATTTCTTTTTTTACCTTCAATCCGTCAGCGCTTAGAATCTTTTTGCGTTATCCCCGATCACTGGACTACGCAGTTTTTATCAGGTAATGGTAAATTTAATCAAAAATTTGTTTTTAATATTGTTGACTCCCCTTCGTGCTGCTGCGGATATCCTAACCAATCTTCTGAACACATCCTGTGGTCTTGTCCCTTTCTCCTTCTCTATGATTACCGAATGGAGCTTCTCGCTACTATCCGTGGCCCTGTTTTAGGTCCTGTTGGATTTACAGATCTGGTGGCTTCTAAAAAGAATTTCAAGGCTTTCAAAAAGTTTTGTAATCATTTCGGCGAATTGATCATGTCCAATCAATTTAATCCCAGTCAGTGAAGAATCCACTTCCCTCTCTTCTCAAACCAATGAAGTACATATTATGTACTTCTGGATTACTTTTTTTCAGCACAAAGATGCTAAGGCTACCAGATTTCAGAGAGCTCCTTCTCTCGACTCGTGGCGTAGTGGTCAGCGCGTTTGCCGATCATGCGAGAGGTCTCGGGTTCGATTCCCGACATGGTTGACATAAAACATTTATTTAAAAAAGTGCCTGAACCGTAAGACTGATGATCTTACCTTCATGCAACAAAAATAATAAAGATGTAAATATTTTTTTTCCATTATAAACAAAGATAAATAATTAAAATAAAGTGACCTCACTGGGGTTACCCGTGCCGAGGACACTTAACAATATACTTTTTTTAATATTTTAACATGTGAGAATAAACAATGAAGACTTAATTATACAGATATATTTAACAAAATATTCAGACAGTTTTAAAACTACGTATTTAAGTTTAAATTAATTTATTAAGACCTATATTATTTATATTTGAAATCAATTTATTAAATACATTTGAAATTAATTTATTAAATTAAATTTATTAAGACCCATATTATTTATATTTGAAACGTACAATAAAAGAATAAAAAAAAAACATAAACTATACATTTGTCTAGCAGTTGATTCAATATTGGTTTGGGCAAGTGAGACAATCCATTTTACTTCCACTCAGCTCTAGTATACATTTTTTAAAGCCTTTTCTATGCTGCGATTGGTGTACCAATTTAGTGCCTTATGCACTATTGGGTGCGAAAAGGGAATGGTGATGATTGTTTTATTCGCACATTATTATACATAACCAAATAATTCAATTTTTTTCTAATATTGCGAGTCAGTGCGCATGTTTGATGTGACATTAAAAATGGGCTTTATTTTTCCTCCCTCTAACGCGCAATTCACCAGTATGGAGCAAAGTCTATCTCGCTCAAGCCGCAATTTTACCAGATCTGATGTTTTTCATACAAATTCAGAATAAAATCTCAAGCAAAACAGAATGTGCGATTGTATATAAATCAAATAATAGATATAAAAATCGTCCGCTAGAGTCAATCTCGCTTGATCTTTTGGCGCTAGTATTGAATATGACGTACGTTTATAATAATGCAATGAATACCCGTTTCTTAGTATTACATATTTTTGCCATTAATTATTAATTTATTTACACCTACACTCAACAGTGCACTAAACTTATGCGCATACTAAGGAACCGTCTATGCTTTTATGTGATAAAAATGATCGAAATAGCCTGAGGTTGATTTACCATTGCATAAAGCTAGGGTTTCCTAGGACAGCGGTGCCCGTATCTTAACGGCCGTAGTGAACGGTGATGCGGTGGACAGCCGTCGTAGTGGTGACTAGAGAGTGGTTTTATTTTTTAACGGTGATATCAACACCATTTTTATAGGAAACCACTCTCTAGTCACCGTTACGACGGCTGTCAACCGCATTAATGTTCACTACGGCCGTTAAAATACGGGCACCGCTGTCCTAGGAAACCCGAGCTTTACTCTGTAAACCATTAGGTTTGGAATAATAATGAAAAAGAGCCCTTACTGGAGTGATTTGTTCTATGGTCGACTGTTTAGTGCTCAAATTAATTTGATGATTTTGATGTCATATCGGTTAATTGGAAACAAAAAATCTTATATTCTTTTGCCATAATATGTCGATATGTTTTTTGAAAGATTTTTGTCATATTTATCTGATTTTTTGTTCTATTATAAACGTATTTACTTACTTTAACATTTTACAACAGAGATGAAGAACATTTAAGAGAAGGTAATAAAGAAGTCTAGACATCTACAGGGCTTATGACCTGTCAACGGCTGGTTTAAGTGGCCACTTTACACACTTCAAATAAAGGCAGAATGGTGAATGTTACACAGTGTGTAAAGTGGCCACTCAAACCAGCCATTGACAGGTCATAAGCCCTGTAGATGCCTGGACTTCTATATTACCTTCTCTTAAATGTTCTTCATCTATGTTGTAATATGTTAATATAAACAGCTTCCCAGGGAGTTGAATCCAGTCCTTGTCTACAAAAATTTGGACAAACTCAAAATACTGTTGTATTTACTTACATTAAAACGACCCATTTACATTATTTTGAAAAGCATTTCGAATTATTTCATTTCAAAGAGGAATTTGCGTATCTGGGAAGTATTTTTACTAGGGATGGAACGACTGAGAACGATATTGAAAGGAGGATGAGTGCAGAGAACCGAGTGAACGCTGCACTTAAATCAACTTTGGCAAATAATGTTTGTCGCAAGAAGCAAAATTAGCAGTTCACAATGGAATCCCGGTCCCGACCCTGATGTATGGGAGCGAAGTATGGACTTGGAAAAAACAGGGATGAAAGTAGGCTGAATGCTGTCGAATCGCGATCTCTCAGGTGGTAAAACTATGTGCGATAGATGCACAAATGCCGAGATCCGTACATTATGTAAGGCTGAGACAAGCATTATTGACAAAATCAAGAAAGGAGCTCCGCGTTGGTTTGGACATGTAGAGCAAATGGACAGCGAAAAATGACTAAAAATATTTAAAATGATAATGTTGATGGATGCAGAAATAAAGGAAGACCGAAAAAGACGTGACATGAGCAAATCCAACAAATACTTGAATCGGCGCGCGTGCATGAGAAGGTATCTGAATTTGGAGGAAGCGAGATGTGTATGCCAACTAAAGATATAAACTCTTTTTCTATGATATATTTTGTTGCCCTTTAATTATGAGGAATAATTTTATGGTTTTTTAAAATATTTTTTATTTCCTTTTTTAATAACTGTAAAATAAAAAAGTGCCGCATAATCTTTTACAGAATTTTTTCATTTATCTTTCTTTTATTACACAAAAATATTATACCTGTCTATTTATTATAGGAGCGAAAATTCATAGACATTTCTTATATACCCACGAACAGGCCATGCCCGTGTGAGATTTTTTTGTTTACTATTTTTACTGATAATATGTATTTCATTACAATGTAATTATCCTTTATTTTTTTAAATACTCTGTTTAACCTCTTATGTATATTGTAAAAAGCCAAAAAAAAAAAGATAAAAAAGGAAGAGAGTGATGTGGTGTTCTATCCTCTCTTAATTTTTTTTTTTTTTTCAACTATTTATTAATAACTGTTTTATGCAATCGACCTTTGATTCGTGAGTCCGCCATATAACTACGCCCATGGGTTTAAAAACAGCTTCATAAATTAAGCGTTTGATTTTATTGCGACATTTATTACTTTTCCATCGAGCCCCGACGATATGACATGTGAGGTCTATAAAATAACTCATTATCCTCGAGGGGATGAAGATATTTCCACATAAGGTTGTCTATTAATCAAGTCCGTCATTCCCTCTATCAGGTGAGATAGCGCGGCCTAATGGAATACATTAAGCGTTTGACGTGTTTTTGTGTTTAAAATAATGTTTTTACAGAAATTCCCCAGTAGATGGGATAAGGTGCTTTTGTAAAAGCTCGTAGTCGCGATAAAATGAAAATGAAGAGATTTTGAGTGTTGTTATATTTAGAATGATATTCGTCGTGTGATAAAGTAATTGAATAACGCATTCGTAATATTATTTATTATTTTTATTTACATTTACGTGAATCAAATCTTTCTTTCATCTCCCCGGCTCCATCTCCTCACTGTCTGTAATAAATAAATAACAAATGTTCCAAACATTAACTAATTGTGGTCAAACATTATGATTAATGTTGGTAAACATTTGTATTTAACCACTTCCCGACTGTTTATGTCTACCGGTTTCGAGACGTACCCGGCTCTTCGTCAGGTCAAGAGCTCAGTAAAAGCTTGGACTTCCAAATTAAAAAATTGATGAATTATAACAAATATTTTCATATATTTTAAATTAATATTTTACATAAATTGTCATATTTTATTTTTCTGTAATAAATTTACAGTTGTTTTAATTTAATTTATAAATAAAATAGAAAAATAAGAGATAACAATTAAACTTTTTTTTATTATTAAGGTAAGTTAATCAGAATTTTAGAAAAATTACATTTTAATGTTTTTTTAAATGGAAATAAACTAAATGATTTTTCTGATGGACATAAACATAAGCCCTTTCATTGAGATGATTTCAAAAAAATGACAGTCAAATTTTTGTTTCACTGGGTTATTTATTCGTATTATAATAATCTTAATTCGCTCAGTCACGTACGCGTCATCCTACGTCATCATCACTCATTCTTACCAAGTTCTCCTCCCCCTCCCCATCCATCTTTTCCCCTCTTTATTACTCTCGGAGATGTTGATATTGATTTAGAATATAAAAATACCTCCACTTACCATAAAAAAAAACACCATAAAGCCCTTAATTTTTGGTGTCCGCGCGGATAAACAATAAGTGTTTTCGCCCTGAGTTAAATTCCTGGAGTGCTATTTTGAATCTTCTCGCGGAGGTAGAGAAGACCGCCCCTATGTACGGAAAAGCAGATGATAATAATGAATAATAATATGTATAGTGAGTATCAATATTCATTCTTAAGTACATTCACGGAGACTGGACTGCTGAACACGTGCGAACCGCGAGCCCACCGAATGATGAGCCCATTACACACCATGGTAAAAATCAACTCGGCACAGTAAAATGACAAAAAAATAATAAAAAGGGTGAACTAGTGTTTATTGTATTATAAGTATATTTTATTATTGTTATCATTCTATTTAATACCAGGCAAATTTGAATTATTTTTAATTTATTTACCGTTTAAAAATAATTACTAAATTGAACAAGGAAATATCACAACGAATACCGATAAAAATATATGAAGTGGATGTAGAATTATTTATTGTATTTCTTAAATCAGTATGGATATTGTGAAAAATGTTTTCATGCATGAATGTAAAAAAGAAATAAAATAAAAAACCCATTGCAAGAACAACGCAACATGTTTGGCCTGGGTAATTATGATGTCAAGATTCGTGACAATGTTCTTAACAAATTTGAATGGGCAGGAACAAATAAACATGAATCGTGACGTATTAGGGGCTTGGCCAATGGAATGACCGTTCTTGCGGGAATTTAAAATTACAAATTAAAAAATGTTTTTATGCCACTAATAATAAGAAAAAAAAATTTTTTTTACTGTTCGTATTTCATCGACTTTTATTACTTTCAAAAGTTGAAAAATGAATATTTCCCTACTAAAAAAATATAAAATACATGATATTAACTTGGGTGCACCATGTATTGTTAGATTGTTAGATAACAACTGTCACCAAAATTCTCTTGAGAGAGTCCAAAAATTTTTTTTACGGTACATAAATTTCAAACTTAGAATCAGTCATGAATTTTTAAATTACGATTTTTTACTAAAAACATTAAATTTGTTAAAACTTAACGATAGAAGAAAAATTAAAGACCTTTTAAATTGATTCAAAATTGTAAATTCAAAATGGGATTGCTCTGAACTGTTATCTCTCATCAACTTCAGGGTGCCTGGAAGAATGACTAGACAGGTGCCACCGTTTTGAAGCAACAATTCACGGACAGTGTATACTTGTAATGCAGTATTAAATAGACTTCATGAACTCGGCAATAGTTATTCCCACGTATCTAATATATTTAGTGCAGGGTATTGTTCCTATAGAACAAACCTTTTGAACTTTTTCAAAGATGGTGAATGGTAATTATATTTATTTATTCATGCATTTCAGATACAGTTTTTTGTTCACTTTGCCTAGCTGAGTGAAACAGTACTTATGATTTTCTTGTTGTTTTACTGTAGAATGTTTTATTATTTAAACTTTCTGCTGAATATGCTGTATAATTTTTAGGTTATTTTTTTAATATAAATTTTGTATAATTTTTGGTTTGATTTTTTTTATTTATAAATCTTGTTTTTAAAATACATGTTTTTGAAAAAAAGGAAAAAAATATTATGCCAAAAATGTTAATATTATAAATGTTTGTAAAAGGCAGATATGCCGTTTATGTTAATAAAATAAAAAATAAAAAAATCTCGCAGATGTCTCCCCGATACAGAGCGAAAAAGACAACTGCGCGACCCGACACTGTCTTTGATCGATCCGTCGATAAAATACCTCTAAGCTTTAAAAATATGTGGAATAATTTTCTTAGTCTTTTGCACATTGAATCTATTTGTTATCCTGTCCATATCTATATCTTTCCCACCCCACCGGCGTGGAAGTTGCGAGCTTTTAAAATGTTAAGAGACTATTGGTCAACCTGTATATATGTCTATTTTCGAAAAGGTAAAGTTTTACGGAAAAAAGTATCCTTACGATACTTTTAAAATCTGTGTTTGACAAAATTCACAAATGAAATATTTGATACGCAAGCAATAATTTTAACGTCTGACTAAGCAAACTAGTCTATATATTTCGTCTCCCCGTCTCATCGATTGTCTTTATATTTCTGTTGTTAGCGAAAACTCCACTGCGAGAACTATCACAAGGAACTGCTTTGTATCGGAATATTGAGACAATATGTCAAAGAAACGGCCATTGTTGTCACAATAATGTTCGCCTCCTTTACTCCTGACATAAGCCCTTTATATGAAAGAGGACCGAATCTAGACGGTTCTTTGCCCAATGAGGAATTGAATGACTTTAATAATATTATTTATTTAATTAATTTATCTACCTCATACGAACTTTTACAAAAAAGCAATATAAAATTATTAACGGAAGCTCATTGTAATTTATTATAGAAAACAAAATTAGCCGTTTGCCCAACTGGACGCGAAACTGCTCGTTTTCAGGTTACTCAAAATATGCGTATTTAAACCTTTAAATTATCAGAATTTATCCGAAGTCTCACATAAAAAAAATATACCGTTACCACGGTTATTTTTTTATTTGAAAATAGAAATAATAAAAATGAAGTAAAATAACTATTTTACAGATTAGAGTACAGAAAATCCAGGCTTGAGTTTGTCGGAGGCATTTTTGTATAAATCTCTAAGAGTGTTCAACGTCTTGGATGAAAATAAATAGTTCTCCAAAAAAATGTCATGTTTAAGATAAACTTCCATTACTTGGTTTTTGTCGAAGGGAACTGTATAAGATTGCTCCGGGGATAAATTTATAATATCGATGTTGTTTTCATTAGTACCCTTAATGAATATTGGGAAGATGCAATTGAATGAATTAAATGTAATAAATGTTAGCAATAGAAACGATAATATTGTATAATGTTTTAACTGTTTGTGTATTCTAAACTTTTTTATTCATTAGTTTTTTAAATTTTTTTAAAACAATTTTTATTATTGTATTTTTAAATTAGTTTTGGCTATACTGTATGAAATTGCTAGTGGCAATAAGTTCGCCATTTAACCATGTATGCCTTTGTTTTTTTATTTGTATTTATCTCATTAAATATAACGGTTAAAAAAGATTTATAACAGTTATTATATGAATACATGTTTAAAATTTTAGAATAAACTTAAGAGTGATGATTAATAATTTATAAATGAAGTTATTATTTATATTATATATTTTTATGTATTATGAGTGTGACAATGTTAAAAATAGATATTTATTTATTCATTCAAACTTATACTCGTTTAAATATTAATGAACTTATTAAGACTTTTTAGGTTGTTTCCAAAGGGAATAATTAACAATAAAAAATACATATTTAAATTAATAAGATTAAAGTATAATGACATGTGATGCAATAGAATAACAACATGTATGTTTACTATTGCTCATTGAAACATCAAATTATTAATTAATCTGTTAACTTAGTTATTTATTTAAATATATAGTTTTATATAAGTGCATTATTATTATTATTTTTAATATTACAATTATTTATTGAATTATGAATTATTATTTAATAATTTCATAAATACATGATCTTTGTTTCGTCATGATTCATTAAATAACTTATCCGTATCATGTTTTTCAATATGTGTAAATTATTTAAAAAAATATTGATTGATGTGTAATAATATTGATTTTAGTATAAAACGACCCCGACTTAACACGGAATTTTCTATCAAGTCGGGATATGAAAATTAACAACTGTACTAAAGTTCAATCAAATTTTAATTATGGTGATCTCACCAGGAGTTGAACGAAAACCCCCCGTACACGAATCAAGGAGCCTCTTATATTTATAATATAATATAATATACTTTATATTATACATACGGCATGTACGGAGAGTTCCTGGTTCGATTTCTGAAATAATTTATTATAATTAACAATGAAAAGACAAATATTTGCGTTCTTATTACTAACCGAAATACTTTGTGACGAAATTTATAAAAGTTGAAAATTAATTTGAAAGAGTGGCAAAGCCGGGTTTGAACCTTGTACTTCTGATTTGTGATTCGTCAATATTACCACGGGACTACAATCAGGTCCCATTTTTTTCAAA
Source organism: Micrasema longulum (assembly GCF_059751315.1). Classification (NCBI taxonomy): domain Eukaryota; kingdom Metazoa; phylum Arthropoda; class Insecta; order Trichoptera; family Brachycentridae; genus Micrasema; species Micrasema longulum. The sequence goes on along the minus strand of NW_028278694.1, from coordinate 27,886 downwards.
TGTTTTTTTAAAATACATTTTTAACTGAAGAATTTGAGAAATTGTTTACAATTATGGTGTCTCGACCGACCCTACTCAAGACAACTGCAAGTATTAGCCATTATATTACACCACAGGGGTCGCTCTTTGATATTTGAAAAGTGCTGCGTAAATAAACTTTTATTTATTGATGCGCAACTTAAGTTTCATTTTACGAAGAATTTTCAGGTACTAAATACAGTAAATACGAGTAAATAACATCCTGAAATTTGGATACTTTGCAATGTTTGAGTTTACCCCCCTTTTTCAAAGAAAATCCTGCGCCTTCTTCGTTTCACTTCATACCAATGTTATTTCAGCCTTAGGGTGGATTTTGAAAACAAAACCTTTGTAAATAAACTTTTACAAATCGGGCAAACAAATCCTTAAATTACGTCCTTTCTAATGGTTTCCTTTTATCAATACTTACGGTCTACTCGTGAAAAACAACCTTAGCTTTATTTAGAATCTTTTAATATGAGTAGTACCTACTTACTGAGTGCTAATTTAATATTTTAACCCTATCAGATCTGATTTTTTTCTGTGGGTATGAAAAATTGTTTTTATTCTGTATGCGTTGAAATAATTATATCATTTTAGGTATGTTTATTGAACAATATTTTAAGCTCATTATAATTTATAGAGACAAGGACTGAATTTAACCCTCCAGGGAGTAATTAAAATCAAAATAATATAAAAAAAGATCGTGAATATTTCAAAGAAGGGAATATGGAACTCTAGGTATTTACAGGGCTCATGTCTACTTGATTACTATTGAATTTATTGACAGATTTAAGTGGTCATTTTAGACACCGCGCAACCTTTTATATTCTGCCTATACACATTTTGATAATTTATGTAGCGCCGTTTTTGTAAAAATCACCTCAAGGGCGCTGTACAATAAATAAATATTCCACCACGTCTTGCACCTACTACAGAGCGCATAGACAATAAGAAATCTAGCCCCTATTTACATTTTTTCATTTTATTTATTTACAATATGGATAACATAACAGATAAAAATATCCAAAGGGTAGCTTTTGTAGATTTTGGGTAGTCACTAGTCAGTGTCGCAGTGTCGCACATGAGCAAACACATGTTGTTTGCTTAATTCCTAGAAGATCGTTCAGTCAACGTGTAGTTGCCAGAGGGGGGAAAGAAGCCTATTGTTCCAACGATTTTGTATCCATTTTAGTCTGTATTATTTCGTTTTATAATGGGTATGAAATTCCCGCTCAATTTGATTTATTTTTTACATTATGATTAGACAAACTTGTGTATGAGAGTGGTTTGAGGATTGACGTATCATTTTGTATGTACGAGTATATTGAAAATAGTATCTTAAATCTATTGAGTATTTATCAATAAGTTCATTTTTAGAAGCACTGTTGTAATTTATCGTGGGAGGTAGTATTCCAGACAGTCAAATCTTGTTACATTCGCATCACAAATAAATACATTCTTTAACGATTTTAATGGATTTATATTATTTTTTTATGACTTTAAAATAGGCGCACTGTTTTTTAAAATTTTCCGTTATTCACTACGTGTCACTTAATTTAGTAAGAATACAGCGCAAAATAGTGCTTTAAAATGTTCTCTGTTCGTATTTCTTCAATTATTTTGACTGCTGATTTACGTGAAGTTTAAGAACCTTTATTCTGAAAAGATATTTTATTTTTACTTAAAATATTTAAAAAAATAACATATCACTTAGAAACCATGAGTCCGGTTTTGAATTGGGATGCAACATAATGGAAATGAAATCATGCATATTATTTTTAAAATACTATAACATAAACATACATTTTAATAAACGTCTGGACAATACATTTTATGTATATAAATCGATAAAATATCTCGCAGCAATCTCTTGTAATGTCCTTTTCTCTTAGACAAAATCCAAACATGTACACTTCTCGTGAAAATGGCTTTTGGAACCGGGTTTGATCGGGTTGTGGTCCTGTGGCTAGTGTCTCGGACTCACAGACCAAAGGTCTGTGATTCGAATCCCACTATACCCCAACTTGATTCCATTTTCTAATAGTGAGTTATTTACAACTCGTTGAAAATGGCCCTCAAAATTAAATATTTGGGTAAATCATAAGAACGCAAATATTTCTTTTTTCAAAAAAAAAAAAACCAGAATAATAATTAATAAAATTGTAGAGGAAGCAAAGTATGTAAGAAAAAAACATGGAAAAGGAAAAAGGATTTACTTATAATTTAGTTATGAATCCATATAAAATACAAAATATGTAAGCTTGCACGTAGCCAAAGATTGAAAGTTAGACGAATATTTTTTCACTTTCCTTAATGTCAATGATACAATGTCCAATACAGGAAATCTGTGAAAAATCTAGGTGTCCTAATGGATGAACAATATGAAGGTCTATGCTTTTGAGCTCATACTAATGGATTAATTTGAATCATTTTTTTTTGCATACACTTTTACAAAACAATTTTCCTGTTAGTATCAAATGCTTACTCGTTCGCACATTATCACGACTCATTTTTGATTCAGCTGATGTTTTCACGACGGAGTTAAGCTCTGAACTACTTGATAAATTTAAATGACTTCAGAATACATGAATTAAGTATACATTTGGTCTTTGAAAATATGACCGCCTATCCGATTATCTTATGGAACTGAATTGGCTCAATATTAGATGGCGTAGAAAGTACCAAACCCTCTGATTTCAATTTAGTATGTAAGATTAGGTTGTTGAGGGTTAGAAAAAGCTCTTAGTATAGTTAGAGATTGACAGAAAAGACACGAGGTTGCTGTTTAACCCGTATTTAGTACATAGCGAATAAGATACAGCACTTGGTTGTGTAGCGCGAGCGTAGCGGCGATGATGGGTTGAAGAGACTGCACTTGAACTACATGCTGAAGTTGAAGTTGAAGTTGGTTGGAAGAAATTGCCATTTGGCAATAAGCCCGCTAATATACAATGAGCATTGTGAACAAGAAGTTAAATAAATAAATTTAAAAAAAATGAAAAATCATGGGTAAAGAAATTTTCCTTTCTCTTCTTTAATCTCCGTTATTTTTACTTTCTGCTATTTTATTCCGTTTTCCCATTGACGAGTATTGATATGCATTAATTTACATGTATATACACATTGCTAGTTGCATTTTTTTTTCCTCGCATACGTTTCGACACTAAAATTTGAAAATAACGCTTTTTTATGTTTGTTTGGTTGAAAGAAAGTGCCATTTAGAAATAAGTCCGCCAATGTAAAAATTAATATAAATGAAAAAAATCTATAAAAAACAAAATTTGAGCTGAATAGTGTTCTAGCCTTTTTGCCAATCATGACGGGGAATTGGCGTTATGATTTATTGTTGTATGAATAAATTCGCTTTAATTCTCTGAAATATTGAAAAAACTTCTTGAGTTTGGAAATAGGCTTAGAATCGATAAATATTTTATAAAATCAAAATGTAAATGGATGAATTCAACGTTGTGTTGTTTGAAAATTTGTGTATTTAAATCACGTAAACATTTGTGATATATTTTACGTAATTAATAATTTTGGAAATTAAATCTAGCAACTCTAAAACACAGTTAATTTAATCAAAATGTCGAGTTCATACATTTATTACGTGACACTTTGAATCCCTAAAAATTCCCGAAAAAGCTGCCAACATAATTTATTTAAAAAAAACGAGTATCTTGTTTTGCCTGGCCAGAATTATTTATGTTTGGATATTTTTATAAAATAAAAAGAAAAACTAGTAGAAAGCGTTCAAATTAGATGGCAGAAGACACAATTTTTTCATATTAAGGTTTTTATAAATATGTGACATATTATGATTTACCCAAATATCATTTGCAAAAAGTTGAAAATATTTAACTTATACAACATTTTGAGTTTGTCAAAATGTTTGTAGACAAAATACTGAATTTCACCCTCTAGGGAGTCATTAAGATAAAAAAAAATACAACAGGGATGAAGAGCATTTTAGAGAAGGGAATATGGATATCTAGGCATTTACTCGGCTTATGCCCTGTCATTGGCTGGTTAAAATGGCCACATTACACACTTTTTAATATTCACTTTTTTTTATGTTTAAACAACCATATTTTTTAAATTTGTCCACCTGTTGGCCATATGATATAATTTGAACAATATTTTTTTTCACAACAAGAAAGGTTTCAGCACTTTAACTTCACTAAAATTAACATGTGGAAGAATTGAAGAAATATGGATGTTCAAGATTTTAAGATGTTCTCCATCTCCATCCCTGTTGTAATTTTTTAATTTACTATTTAACAACGGAAATAAAGTTGTGGCAGAGCGGGATTATACTAGCCATGGCACTATATAATCCAGCTCAAATGATTAAATAAATAAGTACTTCTGTTTTTATTGTTATTACTATTATTATTTTCAGACTTTTACTTACAAAACTCGTTAGCAGATGTACCTACTTTAGGTAGTTTTTAAAAAATTGTTTGAAGTTCGGTTGAATTTAAAATTAATATAGTTTGATTTGTTTTACGCCTTACGAAAAGGAACCGGCGGTTTCCGAAACCGGTCGGAATATTAACTTTTTGTAAGTTATGATAAAAATATTTTTTTTTATGAAATGAATCATGAGGCATGAAAGTGTTAATACAAAATGTATAATTCAATTTCAGGATACGGACACATCGCTCCCAAAACTCACATGGGAAAAGTGGTGACCATATTTTACGCCATTTTGGGAATTCCGCTCATGTTGCTCTGTTTGTCCACCATTGGAGACGTAATGGCTACATCATTCAGGTATTCTCTTTTAACTCTTTACCGTCGCATGCTTTGAAATGTTGAACTCTTTAGCGCGGAGAGAATCACGAAACAAACAAATATGTTTAAAAAAAAAAAAAATTGCCGTAAAAATCTTAAAAACTGACCGCGCAATTCCGTTGGCACGCAGCAAGGAAGATTTTTTTCCATCACAACTGGTCAGAGGCCCTATAACAGAGGTGAATTTAATGTAGTTATGTGGAACCGACAGCCATAGAAAAGTTAAACTGAGATAATAGCACTGTTTTGAAAAGAGTGAATAATAAAATTTTCACAACAGTTGGAATGTTTTTTACTTCGACAAATGAAAAATAATCCTTTTTTTTATTTAACACCAAAAAAATTAATGATGTAATTGACGAGTTATAATGATTTTGGTTGACCACACAACCAAAGATGCGCAATTTGTAGAATTCAGCCTAGTGAAGCACTCATGTATTTTATGTCATTATTTATTAAAAATATAATTTTATTTTTATTTAGGGTAGTGAGTTGTAAAGAATCACTTATTTCATTTGTTATAATATTTGTAGAAAAAAATAATCATGTGTTGAAAGAATTTTGGTGAATTTTAATGTCTGGCTTACCACACTTAAGCTAGGGTTTCCTAGGACAGCGGTGCCCGTATTTTAACGGCCGTTGTGAACGGTGATGCGGTGGACAGCCGTCGTAACAGTGACTAGAGTGTGGTTTCCTAGGAAAACGGTGTTATCAACACCATTTAACTCTGTTTCCCTAGGAAACCACTCTCTAGTCGACGTTACGACGGCTGTCCACCGCATCACCGTTCACTACGGCCGTTAAGATGCGGGCACCGCTGTCCTAGGAAACCCTAGCTTAACTCACACAATCAAAATTATGCACTTTATTTTATTTATTTTATTAACATAAACGGCAAATCTGCCTTTTACGAAAAATTATAATACTCACATATTTGGCTTTATATATTTTTTTTGAAAATCATAAATTTCCCTTTACCCAAGATTTGTAAAAAAATTAAACCTAAAAGTTGTACAAGATTTATTAAAAAAATTAACCTAAAAATTATACAACATATTCAGTAGAAAGTTTAAACAATTTAAAACAAATTCAATAATACTATGTTTAAAGTAATATAACAAGAAAATCATTCAGCTGGGCATAGTGAACAAAAAAGTGTATTTTTTATGAAATGTATGAATAAATAAATATAATTACCATTTACCACATTTGAAAAAGTTCAAAAGGTTTGTTCTATAGGAACAATACCCTACACTAAATATATCTGATACGTGGGAATAACTATTGCCGAGTTCATGAAGTATGTTCAATACGGCATTACAAGTATACACTGTCCGTGAATTGTAGAAAACAACCCGATGTAATATTGAATGATACCTCATTCAAATTTTGAATGGTGACATTATGTATCAAAACTTTTTTTATTTAGTGAATTTATAAAATTTAAGTTCTTATAAATAGATTTAGTTTTTATTTAGAAATTTTTTATTATAGGAACTAGAACCATCCAAAATCCCTTAAAAATGCCAAGTTTAATCCGCTTTTCTTCGGGAGCACGGTTTACAAATACCATAATTATATTTGAAAAATGCAAGACGTACCAATACAGAAGTTTTTGTTATGATATTTTGTCAAAATAAATTCAGTTTTAAGGTGCGGAAAACGGGACAAAGAATCGTCGATTTTGTCTCTTTTAGTTAAGCATAAAAGGTCCATCTTTTTCTCACAGGATTGGGGAGGCACCTGAAGACAGTAAAAGTAATAATTTTCAAATATCTGTTTATCAAAATTCCCTTTCACCGCATATTCTCACAGTTAATGTAATCAGAAACCCAAAAATAAAACTTTCGATTGTGTTAATTTAATCTGTACACGACTTGAAAATTGACTCAAATCTAGCGATAGCAAAGCATTGCCGGGTTCAGTTCGTTTTATATAATAAGGCATGAATTTTGTGCTCACACATTTTAACTCATTTTAGTGAATACTTGTAAAGTGTATCCGTTTACTAACTTTTTAGTGTGTAACGTTTTCAAAACATCCTCGCCTCTGCGTCAGGACTCTAAACTTTGTAATAAAAAAACATGAAAATAAAATGGTTTAAAATTATAATAAAACAAGTGTTAATTAAGAAATAAGTGTATGTTTAAGTATTTATGTAAATATAAGGTGTTAATAGAAGTGTTTTTCTTTATTTTTAAATGAAAAAATGTACACTTAAAGTAAAACAAAATGGTAAAAGTTATATGTTTTTGAAAAGAAAATTTTCTGCTCTTAAAATAATGTATTTGCTTTATTTAATATTACATTTGATAACAAAACTTCAAAATGGAATCTCAAGTAGAAGAAAGTAACCATTTTAATCACCTCCTTTTATTCGCGTTCGAAATAACATTAATAAAGCTGCTAAAGTTGTTCAGGATATTTGCGTAGTGTACAGTGAAAATATAAGTTAATTACTTATTTGTAGTTAAGTAATGGACATTACTGAGTAATTTTTTTTTTTTTTTGTGGACTCTTGCCCTCTTCATTTGGAAAAAAACATACCTAACTGGTAACATCCAAATATAATGGCTGAAGAGGTTAACTTGAAATAAAGTGTTTTCATCTATTTTCACGGCAGACTCAATTATTGGAAAATTAATAACATGAAAGAAAATGTTTGAATTTTCATGTTAAAGTCAGACCCCAAAGAAAATTCAGTAGATACTATAAAGTCTGATTTATCTAAATTATTCAATGGCCTACCTACTGAAAATCTAAACGTGTAAACAATTTTAATATTTAAGAAATAAACCTACGCTAACGCTTTAATACATAAGTTTAACCTTTTTTCATATGATAAAATAATTGAGGGCATTGGAAGCAAAGATAGCAAACTCCCGTTTTGGTGTTTTCGAGAAAAATAACAAAAACTGCCACACTTATGCCAAAGAGATTCTTCTTGTTAGAAATGTTATTTTCACTGAACTTAAACTTTCAGATACTAATAAATTAGCTTTAGTAGAAACACGCATTCAAAAAACTTTCTTAATATTCGTATGGCACGGTCATTTTGAAAATTTAAATCTCAAGCCTGTGTCATTGGTCGAATAAAATGGCTGATGGATACTGCTATTTTTGTTTTTTGTATTTTTTTATTTATTTTTATTCATCAAGGAAAAACAACAATTGCTATATAAGAATACAAAATTTAAAAAATTGTACGTATATCCAGTTAAAGTTTTTCACAAATATAATGAGAGAACATGTTACAAAGTAAAGAGAAAAATAATATATTACAAAAGACATGAGAAAAAAAAAGAGCTCGTAAAAAGGGATAAAAAAATAAAGCGAAGGAGTGGAGGAGAGGGATTTTCACAATATAGTTGACTTATTCAAAATGTTGATATCATAATAAAATAAACATATTTAAATGAACATAAACTTATTACACACTAAAAAAATTTTTCATTTTACAGTGTTTCAAAAACTTTTTTTTTGAAGTCACAAAATTATTTATTAAACATATCTAAATGGGGACAAAGTAAATTGAATTTTGAGCAGCTACGATACAAAAACGAGTTTTGAACATATTTTTTTTGGGCAATGAATTATTAAAAAAATTAACTTGTGTTGACTTACGGGACAATTGATTGAATGCTTCCAAACACTCTTTTCAAATAATCAGAAGTATGATTTTAAACTACATTTGCAACTCAATTCATGATTTTTATAAAAATAAAGTTGATAAACTACAGAATGACATCATAACCAAAAAAAATATTTTTTTGGAGGCTGCTATCTTTTCTTCGAATACCTTCAATTATACAAATCAATGTTTAAAATAAAAAAAATATGTTTTTAGTTGTATTCTATTTCTATTTATAATATTTACCAGTGACCGGATTTTGTCGTTACCGATATCATCAGACTGGTGGGATACTAATTTAAAAAAAAGTTATATACAAGTGCAAGCGGGGGTTGTAAATTATGATTTTATATAATTATGGGAATAAAAGAGTTGAAATTGAAATAATTTAAGCATATGGTACTAAAAATTATATAAATTGAGGATTTGTTTGAGTGCATATAATATAAATAGATGTAAAATGTACAGTTTTATGAAGTTTTATAGTAAAAATGTATTTGAACTATATGCATTTAAATTTAATTAAAACTATAATAGGGGCGGCTGGTTGGTAGTACCTCCTAAAGCCATGTCCCCAGGTCCGGGGGTAACTAAGTGACTTTCCAGTCTTTCAGAAAATGACCTATTTGAAATTTGTTTTTATTAGTTCATTAAAACACAATTTAAATTCATACAATCGTTTTAATTCAATTTTTAATTTTTTTCAATTTAATATCTTCTATTTTTATAATTATATAAAGCACGACCCTTGCTTGCACTTGTAGGTAACATAAAAAAATTTTAGTCATCCACCAGAATGACGATGTCAGTAAAGACGAAACCAAGTCACTGGTTAAAGTTATAATTAAAAGTGGAATTAAACAATATACGTTTTTATTTTTATTATTATAAAGTAAATGCAGTTCCACCAAGAAATCAGATGGTAATCTTAAAAAATGATTACGTCCACTTTTGTTAAAATTGAGTAAATATTACTTTTAGTTTCTGAAGTTTCTATATTGAAGCAAAGCATCACTAAAATACCACAAAAACAGTCCAAAACTTTCGAGTATATAACTAAAAATGTGGACTGCAATTCGTTTAAACAAAAAGCACAAAGGGAACTATCTGACAGAAAAGTCTCCAAAACAAGTTTTAGTAGTACAACTTACTCCCGAGATCTGGAAAATCAAATTAATAATTTTAATCAAGCACTAACCGAGGGATGCAATTCAACAATGATACCAAAAAACAGTACAAAATATAGAAAACCTTTCCCCATTTTACTTGACAAAGATAAACCTCCTTATGCTCCCAATAAAACGAGAATCTTTACGGATGGTAGCCTGCTCGACGGCAAAGTTCATTAAAAAATGAGCATTTTTGAATGTTAATATACAAATGTTTGAATTAAATAATTTTATTTTTTCAGGTTTTTGTATTGGAGGGTATGTTGTTACGTTTGTACCAGAAAACCAAAACGCAGAAGACATCGCTCTGTTAGGGGATCTGTTAGACAATCCAGGTAAGAAAATAATTCGTCTATACAACAAGGTCCGGTTGCATAGAAAATAAGTTAAAAGCCAAGGTATTTACAATGTTGTCAAAATAGGGGAAACGAATTGCATGAAAAACGCAACTCATCTTTACTTTTCTGTATCCAGGGTTATAAATAGTAAAATTTAGCGTGAAATAGAACATGATCCTCAACTTGTATTTTTGACTTGATTGCTGGTGTAATAAAAAAAATCATGAACAAAGAAATTAAGTTAAGATAAGTCTGGTTTGATTTCTGGTTGAATATTTATGAAATATTGATTTTGAAGGTTGTTTAAACTGCAATATTTCATTGTTTCTGGACTGGTGCCTTAAGCGTTGGATCTTACTTTTATGAAAAAAAAAATCAAAACACGTGTGTCTAAATTCATTTCAACAGAGAAGGAAAACACTTTTGAGAAGGGAGTATGGGAGTCTAGACATTTACAGGGCTTATGATCTGTCATTGGCTGGTTTATGTGGCCACTTTACACACTGCGTAACATTCACCATTCTGTCAATGTTCAAACACTCACATTCTCTCAGCTCTTTCATCTGCTGAATTTTGTGAAGAAAGGGGGTTAAACCTTTAGCAGTGGGTGAGATTCATCCGTTTGAATAAATTCACCTACTAGGCAACGCCTGAAAACAATTTTTCAATTTTTATACTTCTTATACCAGTTAGTTAATTCAGCAATATTTAGGGTATATCCAAATGTCTACAGACAGGCAAGATTTCTTATCCAGGGAGTGGTTTGGATCAACATTTGTTATTTTATCTCTCTTTCGAAACAAATTTAAAAAAAAAACAACCCATTTAAAAAACGCAATTATTAAACATATTTTTTGTGCGCTCTTAGTGATAAAACTATATAAGCGTATGGATTTTAAAAAAAACAACATCATATTAATATACATGTTCCCTATTGTTTAATCGTATAATCATTAACACTCTTTTAGCCATTGTGTTCAATTTCACTTAAAATTACATGCCCTAGAAAAGTGCATTTGCTTTGTATGGAAAAGTGCTTCCGTTTTCTACTACTTACGCACGTTTCCACCGTACAAAGTCACTCCCCCTACCCGCAGAAAGTGAATTAAACTACAACAATAAAGCGCACAAAGACAAGAACACCTCGCAAAAAAGGACGCTTATAAACCATAATGCAAAGATAAACGCAGAAAAATAAGTAAAGCATTTTGCGGAGCTATCAAACTTTGCTGGCGCGAAAAATGCAATCTGTAGTTTAAATGCTCGTCTCCAGCTGTTTCAACTTCGCAAAAAGTAAAAAGCACCTAACAAAAATGATAAGTTTAAATACATGTATCAGTGTTTATTTCGTGTGTGATGCCAGAATATTTTTATGTGGTGGTAATTTTAAAGTGTTTAAAGCGATTTTCTTTTGTAAAGGTGAGAATTTTCTTAGGCAAGCTAAAGTGAAAAGTGCTTGGTTTCCATCCAAAAGTACGGTGAAATGCCATTATGCGATTTTCCAAGGAATGTTGAACAGTTTAACGTGGGACTTTTCACTATGCAGGAAGGCGACAGAGACATGGAAATGTGGGCGGGGGCAAGACAAACTACCCCCCACTTAGTATTTTCCTAGACATTACCAAACTATTCCAAATTAACTACGTGTATTTTTCATTAGAAAAACACCTTGGATTAAAATAACCATTTGCTTAAAACAAAGAGTTAAAGTCTCTTCTTAAAAAAAATTTCAAAACTATTTTTATCATCATCCCCTACCAGCACTTGATGGTAGATAAACATATTAATAAAAAGACCGATAACGTTTTCGAGACGGGAACATGGAAGTCCAAGCATTTAAAGGGCTTAGGACTTGTCGTTGTCTTTCACTTTCATCATCATCATTTTCTTTCCACACCGAATGGTGCATAGGGCACTGCATTGGTACACCAATTGCAGCTTATCTTGATCATTTTTGTAACGGTTAAGGTAGCAGTCCAGGAATTATGAAATGTTCTGGTGTGAAATGTTCTGGTGTCAGTTAAAAAAACATGTGTTCAGCAGATAACTTAGTTTTTAAAAAGTAATCTTATTCGTGTTAGCTTTCTAGAAAATTTCTTTTTAAGTGTTTAGAAATGTTAATAATTAGTGTATGTTTTAATAATAATTAGATATAAGTTAATACTAGGACATTCATTTAGTATGTTTGTACTATTTTAAGACTAAATAATAATAATAACAAAAACACCATTTAAAAAAAATATTTCATTAACCTAATCGGGAATCGAACCCGAGACCTCTTGCATGGCAAGTAAACGCGCTGACCATTACACCATGTGGCCATTTTACACGCTGTTTAAAATGAATCATTTTGCCCATATTCGATTATCCATATTTCTTCGTTTCTTCCATCTGTTGATTTTTGTTAGTTTTAAGAGCATAAATTCTCTCAAAGTTCTGTTAAGTGCGGGTGGATGGTGGGCATTTGGTTCCCCTTGATGAGAAACTTTTGTAACAGAATTACAATAAGTAAACTCACTTTTTGCTACCATTTGTGTTTACAATATGGTTCGAGGAAGAATAACTATATCCGACATAACTTCTGCATATAATTGACCGAACTTTCAGAACAAAAAGAGTTCGTAAAAAGTTCAATTCAGTTAAAATCGTGGCTTACAATATTGAATGTTTTAAAGAAGAAACTCGTTTATTGACAAAAATAACATCGTTTTTAGTATGAACGAAACCGGTAGGAATACTTACGGTGTTTAAAACGGTTTCCGGGTATGTAGAGGGTGTGTTTCACTGTAGACACTCAATTTTTTCTCCCGTTTTAAAGCAATTCGCCATGACACTACGTTAAATCATGTTTAAACAAGGCGTGTCGTTTATTTATTTATTTATATTTTTTGCACCAGGTTAGGAGGCCCAGTTACAGTAATGAATCACAACTGTTAATTTTTAATTACATTTAATTATTGCATTTCATTAATTTATATTATAGTTACTTTAAACAAATTTTTTTTACAAATTTCTAAAGTATTGTTGGAATATGATTCAATAAGTTTTTTATATTAGAAGGTATGTCGTTCACCTACATTGCTTGAGGTCCCGGGTCCGATTCTTGGAATAGTACAAAATACAGTAGAACTCCGTTAATCCAAATTCCAGTCATCCGGATTGCCGAATATCGGGATCGTTCTCAATAAATAAAAAATAGATGATGTTTTTATAACAAATAAAAAAAGGAGCTGGCGGCCAGTGTGGACATGTTAAAATATGTTTTTTATGTGATTCCAATCGCTGTACAATTTCGAAAGTAATAAAAAGGTGATCTTAGAGTATTTTTTTTTTCTAAAGCGTTATCATAATTTAATATTTAATCCAATTATCCAGTTCACTTATCCGGAAATTTTGAGTTTTACCGTAATGATTTTTGAAAAAATCATGTTTCTGATACGAAAGGCTGATCTTCTTAGCTTCTTGTTACATATAATCTATTTACGCTGCATTTAATGTTCATATGCGGTGATATATCTACTATCGGATGTGAATAGGGCCGCGATTACAAACGCTATCTTAATCGGTATAAAATTGATATTTATGAACCAAAGTGTGAATATTTGTATGAAATTTTAGAGTATCTCTGCCTGTTATATGTATTTTATAATACATAATTTCTTTTTGACTTTGTGGATAAAATTAAGATAAAGGTTAACTTTCCATTGTGATACAGGCTCTGGGGTGAGGTCTGATTATATTGTATTTTTGTAGTTTATTGTTTATACTATTGTATTTTTTATATTATAATTCATATAAAAACGTTTATTTTATTATAAATGCTGTTAATAAATTCTAAAAAGTTTTGTTTTTAAGTAATTGTGAAGTTAAAACATTGTTTTTTAGATGGTAAACTTTTAATATAAAATACAATAAACGTGTATAAATTGGGCATATTTTTACTTGAGGTTTATTTTAAAACAAAGTCAGGACTTTAAGGGTGCATCCCTAAGTCTATTTATTTCTTTTTTTTCCTATTTCATTCTTGTAAAAGCACACAGAACAAAGCCTCAGTATGGCGGAATGTTCTGTCTTTGTGCTACTGAAAGACGGACAGAAATATACGAGTATGGCGGAGTATGATAAAGTGGATCTCTCTAGTATAAAACGAAATTGTATTTATTTTTTATGTTTGTTTGATTCGACTTCAATACAAAAGCGATCTGCTGAACGCGTTATGAAGGAGAAATATTTATATGTATTATTATGTATTTCATTTCATTGGTTGATGGTAGATCGTAAAATATATAAATTCTTTCATGAACTCTCCTGGGCCCGTATTTCAACGGGGAGTAAACGAAATTACCTTCAATTGTCTATAAAGTAAAGTCAAATTATCTGTCTGAACAATTCAGGTTAATTTAAATTTGAAAAATGTTCGAATTCGCATTTTTGTACAGAATATACGATTTCAATATAAGGACATTTAAAGATGGATAAAGATAAATAAATAAGTTAGCTTGTAAATGGCAGCATTCAAAAAGAGCTGTGAGTGCGGCTAGGAATAGAAGGCGCCGCATATGACAGTGTATAGACCGTCCGGAGGTCTGGTGTTTTTTTATTTATTTAACTTTTGTACAAAATGTTATTTGGACATTGGCGGGCTTATTGCCAAATGGCAATTTCTCCCAACCAAGCAATAAAACAATAGTTTTATTTTTATTACTCAAGTTACAGAACATATTCAATAGAAAATAAATATGAAAAAGCTAAAGATAAATATAAATAACCGTATCCGTTTATAAATTACCTTAAATCAAAACTATTACTCAATGGAAAAAAGGAAAAAAGAGGAAAGAGTAAAGGATGAGAGATTGAGGAAGAGAAAGGAGATGTTTCTTCAGACGTGATTTAAACAGAGATAATGTAGTAACATCTATGATGGTGAATGGGAGATGATTCCACAGTCGAGCCCCATGGACACTATATGAATTAAAGAAAAAAGAGGGATTGTAGATGGGTATTAAGAGAGTGCCTTGAGAATGAGAACGAAGTGGTAAACCATGAACTGATAAGCGTTGAAATTTTTCACGCAGGTATATAGGATCGTTAGGACTATGAAATTCATTGAACAGAAGTGAGAGGGAGTGATAGTCTCTACGCTGTCTAATTTTGAGCCATTTCAATTGCCTACGAAAGTCAGAAACGTGGTCATAATTCCTAAGACCGAAAATGTACCTTATACATGTATTCTGAAGTCGTTCAAGTTTGCCGAGTTGCTCACAGATTAAATCAGTCATCTATTTACTCGATGAAAAACACATGCCGCATGCATAACGCTTATCCTCATCTGCGGATGCGAATCATGGAACCGTACTTGGACGCAAAATAGTAAAATACAACAGGTCGAACATGTGTCTCAGAAAAAATTTGGGTGTGCGGTGATTTGACATTGTGAGGAATGAAGAAGTGAAAGAATGGACGTACCAAGCTTCGGTGACAACTGTCATCAATTGGTGGCGATACGGTTGGCTATATACGGCAAATGTCCTTTGAGAACCCTTAACCACAGTGGCCTACTAAGTAGGGATCAGGCTCTCGACGTCTTGGACGTCCGCTGCTGACTACTCGTCAGTAGTTCACGTCAGAACTTCGGGACGTAAACCTGACACGGGAGGATGTCATGACTTGGGTTGACATATGCCAAGAGGCTCTTTAAAAAAAAAAAGTAATAACTAGCAATACAGCCTATGTCATTTTATCGTACCATGATGATTTTTATCATGGTGTTTAATGGGGTTTTTGCATAACAGAATATGTGATGGTAGAGCGATTTGATGAATAGATACTTCAACATATTTTTTAAGTCACTTTCTCGCTGTTACATTCCAAATACTTTGCGAAAAAAACAACCTGACTTATATAAAAAAAAATCCTAACTGAAATCGATAAAATACCTTCACGTAGTATCGTTTACCGCACCCTCAAACTGAGCAGATTTTTATAATTAAAACATAAAAAACAAATATTAAACAACGTCTTTATCGACACTTTTTGTATTATTGAAAACAGTTGTCATATTTGTAAACTGTTCGTCCGAAGACAACAAATAAAACTAGCTGCTAGAAAGGGTTTTTGAATAGTCCTAGCTCAGATAAAAGAAAATTAAAAAAAAAAAAAAACCGTGCGGATACGCAAGTGGTGGATATTTATCGTGTATAAAAAAAATATTGCGTTGGCATACAGGCAGGGAGAAAATACGGAAATACAGACGTCAGACCTTGTATTCTCTTAAAAATTACAAAATATTAATAACCTTACTTAAAAAAATTAAAGACCATTAGCAAAAATATGAAATATAAATAATCATTATCGAAATTGCATTTATCGAAATTCTGTTGCATTAAGGTTAGGTGATCAGACTTAAGCTTAAGTCCAGGACAGCTTGCCCATCACATATCTCACACCGCATCTGAGAATATAAGTCTCCTTGGCGGTGCCCACATACACGGAGAAGTTGCTCGTTTTCGAACGAGAAAAACTACCCGAAGGAACTCTCTGTAATCTAGTAGCCTTAGCATCTTTATGCAAAAATAAGGTAATCCAGAAGAACATAATATGCACTTCATTAGATTGAAAAAAGAGAGATGTGAATTCTTCAGTGACTGGCATTAAATTGATTAGACATGATCCTCGAAATTCTTTTTGAAAGCTACACGATTTGTAAATCTGACAGAATCTATAACAGGGCTACGGATAGTAGCAAGAAGATTTATTCGGTAATCATACATAGGAACAAAAGGACAAGACTACAGGATGTGTTCAGATTATGGATTAAGGAATCAGCAGCAGTACGAAAGGGAATCAATAATATTGAAAACAAATGATAGTTTATTTTGAGTCGATAAATTTTGCAGCTAAAAACCATATAATTATGGCCAGGACCTTAACCTTAATAAGCGAACGCGGCATTAGCCAAAAATCACCCATATAGCCCCTTACACTCGCCTAGGATTCTGGTTCTATTTCACACACAGACCAATGTATTTTTTTTATTTTTTTTAAATGTATCTTCTTACTTAGACGGAGAGCGATAATTATTTTGTATTTCCAGCGCTCGATATGGCAATAGATCAAGATCGGTTTCATGTAAAAGACCAGCTCGGATATCCCAGAAGTCTGGAGATAGTGGTTTTGTTGCAGTGGACAGTCTTCCTTCACATTCTTACTCCGATACTGAACTCAGGTAACACTGGAACATACAGTACCATGTAAAAAAGTATACAAAAATTGGTTTCTACTTATTGAATAAGTAACGGATTTTTTTTTAAATATAACATGATGTCAAATTATTTTTATTTTAAAAGGTAAACGTGCACAGAAAATATAAAAGGAAAAATAATAAAACCCATTAAACCGTGAAACCGGCTCGTCTTCAGGTTTCTTATTTTTCCTTTAAAAAGTAAAAAGTAAGAGAAATTATATAAATAAAAAATTTAATATAAACATTATTAAGGACTAAAAGCATACGTATTTTTTTCCAAAAAATATTTACAAAAAATTTAATAGATTTCTGTTAATAGAACAAAATAATCAATATAAAGCCTTGTTACATATTAGCCATTAAATTATATTTTTCTTCAACATTTTCTTATTCTGTAAAAACTATTATTTACTATTGCTTTCATTTATTAGTAAATGAGCTATGTAAGGCATTCCAATAACGAAGAGTATTATAATTATTATGTTTCTATTGCGCACTCTTTAATCAATATAAAAAAAAAATTGCAAAGCAGAGGAAAAATATTCTTGAGATAAGCCCTGTTATCACTTGACTTTCATTTAGATCTCAAAAATGTTTTCCCTGTCGTTTGCAATAAATTTGAACTTTTTTTCGTTTAAATTAGCCATGCATAGTGAAAAAGCACGAAGTAACAACTACAATAAATGAATTAATAAAAATATTCCTTAAAACCACTTTAATAATTTTTAAGGTACAACGATGAAGCTCCACGTTTTAACAGAGGACGCAATCTTCGATCTTCTCAGCTATCACGGTACAGTGATACTGTTGCTGCTGCAGGGCCTTCTAGGCACTACCCTTCACTAATGCACAACATTAGGGGTGGGACGAGAGGGGCAACAGGGAGACCGGTACATCAACCACGAGCTCAGAGATCTTATAGTCAAGCTCCACCTAGAATGCATGGTAAGTATGAATTAAAAAATATGATGTTGTTAGCTTCATGTTTATGTGATTATCACGGATTATTAAGATTCTTGTCAAATTTGAAAGGGAATATCTATTCAATAAATACGGATTAAAAAAAAAATAAGCATTGTTATGTCTTGCTATAAAGCAATAAGTACAATAAAAATAATACAATATCTGCAGGTTGCTGGGGGCAATAACAAATGCTATCTTCATCAGCACATACCAAAACGGGATACATAACTTCTTTATTATCTCTATCTACCTCGGTATTCTCTTCCGACATGATGTTATCTCTGATGTAATATGATCAAATTCAACCAAAGAGTAAGGCTGAAATTTTAATCCGCGTCCCTTACCAAATAAAAATTTAAAATACTTCTCATTCATATTTTAAACAAGCTTCTGTGATAAAAAGCAGCCACTTTAAAACTATTCATTTTTTAAATTAATCTCAAACTATAACAAAAAGTGTTATCCTAAACATAATTTTCATACGACATTTGAAAGTTTTTAAGTTGGTATAGCTAACATTTCAAATATCGTCCTCATACAAGAGAATGTGACGAAGTGCATTTTTTGATGAATGACTATCTGACATCTTACTAGCCTAATACATATTGGCCTGGAAAAAATGACCAAGTGATTTTTAACTTAGAAGCATAAGATTATATCTATCAACCAACGTATTACAAAACCAGCTCTATAGAGATCTCGATACGGGTTCTTGAAATGATCGAAGACAATATAGGATTTTTTTTAAATTAAATTTGTTTTTTGAAGTGACAATATGTTTAAAGCTAGATGCTGCAATATGCCAATAAGGCAGCTCTAGCCACATTTTTTCCGCATCTAGCAGCTCGTTTTCAAAACTGACAGTTACGTCAAAATTTGATTCTTCTTCAAAGTTTATTTATTTTCTTTCGTATTTCAAATAGCCTTTTATGAAAAATGTCTTGTTAATGCCTAGACTTCGAAATTTCCTATTCTTAAATCGTATTCATTTCAGTTTTTCTTTACCGATGTTTATTAATGCAAACATGTGTACTTTATATTTAAATGACCGTTTATGAGTTCCAGCAGTTTTAAATTGATGTTTTTTGAAACTCATAAATTGCAATATTAATAATCCAGGAGTTAGACTTATTTGACTAAATCAAATTGGAAAAATTATGCCCGAGCCAGTAGTAACCCTTGTGGTACTCCTTTAGCAACTCCATCACCACGAGCTACGTCACTTGAGCGACGCCAGAAGAGAAGTTCTTCTGAAGCCAGAACCAATGCAGATTTAGATGCTCGAACAGCTGCTCGTACTCCTGTTCTCTTCAACAAGTATGCAGTGGATCCTGAATACGCCGGTCCAAAAGGTAAACATAAAGTTTTAAACAATTCACCGTTATTTTGTAAAATTTTAGTTTATCAGTTTTCACGCGTTACTCAATAAGATTTTTTTTGTTACTAATGTTAGTAAATGCTGCAATTTTATGATCAGATTTGCGGGGATTTTGCAAAATTTTGTCTCGCACACAGTATACGTTTTCAAGACTCAAAACAGAAGTAAAAGGTCGGGGTCTAGGTTCATTTCCAACTGATCCTGTTCTTTAAAACGTTTGCACTCACGTCCATATCAACTGGTTCTACGGTCATCACTCAATCTACGAATATTGAACGGAGAACAAAAGTGTTGTCTTACCGCATTGGTTTAATTCTTGTTCGCGAAATACGCCTCAACCACGAAAACTCGATGAGCTTCTGTGCACGACTTATAATTAATAAAAGGTCCACAACACTCTCGCTTTGAATAATATCCCAATCACTCCGTTGCCTCTACTTTAACCAAAGACAGCACGATTTAAAGTGTGAAATCTACCAGCGGACACATTGTATTTTATTAAAAGATGAATAGTTTTTTGAACCAAAATGTTTCTAGAATCTTTATGTCCAGGTTATAAATGATTGATTTGACCATTTTTGCCAACGATTCAATCAAATTTAATTAAATTATAATAAAATAAATAAATCAAGTTTGTTTTTTACCACTAATTTTTTATTATTTTTTTTTCCACCGACCGGTTTCAAAGCAAACAAGCTTCTTCGTCAAGGTTTACGTAACTAATGAATTGATTATTTTTTATTTTTATCATGTTCACTAAATACTACACGTGGACCCAATAAATCAAGTCGTTTTTTCCTTACATGGGTGGTAATTTGAATAATACTATTTTTGACAACTATTTTCGAATAATAATAAAAAATTAGTGGTTAAAAAAAAAATGTTTTATTTATTTTATTATAATGAATAACCACAAAGTTAGTACTTCAAATATAAACTTTATATGAATTAAATTAATTTATCGTACAAATCATAGTACGAATACAAACTAATAATACGAACACAGAAAAAAAAACCTTTCTAATTAAATTGTATTTTTACCACATTTTTAAATAAACGCTCACACAGATGACGCGGTTTCGGAAAACTCGTTCGAAAATTGACTGAAAAATCATTTTTATTTTTCAGTAATTATTTTTAAATAACGTTATTTTAACGTTAACTATTTTTTCTTTAGTAAAAGAAAAACAATTTATAGTAACCAAAGATTATATCGTTTAAGGAACCCATGGCTTAGCTAAGTACAACGATTTCTCGTTACAGAACGACCTTTCAATTAATCTAACGATAATTTCTAATCAAAATTTGACTCTATGCGGAATGAAGTCTACGTTTCAAAATCCAATTAATGTTTACTTGATACTTTTAGTTATGGGTTTCTCCTAATATGTACAGGAATATGTATTTCAAAAGGATCTACGTTTGCCAGTAATGAATTCTAAATATATTTATTGAGTAATCTCGAAAATCAATAAATTATTACTCAAAAGCAAAGAGAACCGAACCATTTGTATGTTTATTGGAAGTAATCGAATCTAAGTAAATAAGCTTAAATAAATATTTTGATACTAGTCAGTATTGTTCGTTGTTTATCACTTTGTGAATCTCGCAGTTTCTGAGTTAATTATTTGCTCAGTAAGTAGTAAGTTGACAAAGCTTTGTTTTCTTAGCATTAAATCATCCCAATATGGATAAGAAATAATATTAAAACTGTGTTTTTGGTTCGAGAAAGCTTTCGCAAGTATTAAAGCTCTCGTAGTGTGAGGTAAAAGTATCGGTTAAAACAAAATGAAAAAAGAAACACTATTGCACTGTTAATTATGTATTAATTTATGTAAATAAAACGTAAACGGTGAGATAATTAAACATAATAAAAACGGGAGTTGTATGCTCAGTTTCGATAAGTAATACAAAGATCGAACGTTTCTAATAAGATTACAAATCAATTATCTTTAAAAAAAAATTCTATTGGGTTGGAGAGATTCAAACATCCAAAAAAAATTTAGGCATATATAAAAAATTTCATAGTCAAGTTCAAAATAATATCTTGGGTTAAAAAAATTTAAAAATGAACTGAAAAAAACTTTTATGAATCTATCTTATCTGTCTGATTTTTTATCGTTTTTTTTTAATTTTTTGCATTAACTGAAATAAAAACTACGAAATTATAAAGAGAAATTACATTATTTTATTTCATCTGCTTTAAACATAATCGAGAAATACTATTAATTAACGACAGCATATGTGTTGTGTACGACCAAAGAATACGTAGTATTCATAATAAAAAAACAGATGGCAGAAAAATTAAGTTTTTAGCCCATCAATTATTAAAATGTTAACTAAAATCAATGAAAAATAATTAAATTCACATTTACTGACTACCAAGTAGGATCCGGAATTTTCATTAAATAGAACACAAAATCGGTGCTTAGTGCTGCATCTTGTGTATACATTTTGCTAACGAAAATGGTTGGAAATATTTGAAGAAAGGAAAGGAACACAGAAATGGACCTACCTTTGATAAGATGAAGATGTCTTTCAATTTTAGATACTGGATAATGAAATTCACTATAAATTATGTATCGACTTATGAAAACTTTTACAAGACGCGCGGCGAATCCAATATTTTTTATGCATTATTTTATGTAATGTCGAAATACTTTTTGTTTTGTTCCAAATCCTAATGTTCTATTTTTGGTATTTCTTGTATCCTGATGTAAGGTAGGTACCATAAGGATTGGTCAAGGAAAGGCTAGAAAAAAAAGGTAGTTGGCCAGGAATAATATCGATAAATACTGTTTTATGCTAAACACATATCTATCAATGGCTAAAATGATGTTTGAAAAAAATATTTCTAAAATGATTATAATAAATATTTTAATTTTTATCCGAGCTTGGAGAGCCGGCAATAAAAAAGGCGCGTAGAGACGCGTGCCTTCGTACGCGCTTTACGCATCGAGGTCAAATATTCTAAACGATTTTAGATTTCGTGCACTTGGAGTTTTCGTATTTAAAAAAATAAATAATAATCACATGTCAAAAAAAAAATATGTAATTTTATTAATAAACTTCGCTTAAATAAAATGTGCGTTTTGATTCAAACTGACAAGAATATCAAAATAAGTATCAGCCATCAGTTTTCTCCGAAAACCAACTAAAACGTAATTAACCTTATGAAAAATTATAATAATTGCAAAAACTAGCTTTTTTGCAGTATTAAGTTTCAATACTGCATTTTAACTAAAACAGTTTTGGAAAATTTTTGTCTACAGTAACTGATGCTAATTTATTTATTGAATTTTTTGTGATATTTATCATCATCATAGCCTTATGATGAAATTGAAAAAAAAAAAGTTCTTATCAATATCATTGCGATTTATTTGTTCAAAATGTTTTTTGCGTTTCTCCCGAATGTGATTTTTTTTTAGTTAAGGCGTTTGAGGGATTGCACGGCAGCATTAGAGTGTCAATTAAAAAAAACTGTACCTAATGTTTAAGGTTCTAATTCAATTTTGAGATATCTGTCTTATTTATGCTGCTTTAATTAATCACTCATTATACAACTTGACAAGCGAAGATATTTTTGCAGGTAGAAGCGGCCGAAATATCTACGATCCTGAAGATATGGACAGCGGAGACGAAATGGTTGTACTCCGCAGTAAATCTCTTCCGAGGCATAAAAGAAACGACTTCTATATTGAAGACGATATACCGCACTACTCCAGAGAAGCGGCAAGAGAAAGAAGTCCGAGATTCAACGCAAGTCCACGATTCGAGAGAAGCGCTATTTCCAAAGGATCTAAAGACGACATGGATCTTTCAAGAGGAAGAGAAGAACACACCAGAAGCGCCGCAGATTTCAGAAACGTTAGAGATCCAAGACAAGGGAGAGATTTTAAATTTCGACATAGTTTGGAGGTTGAAGATGCCAGGAACAGATACAGAGATGTAGGTTTCAAAATTTAAAATTTAACGTTATGATAACATGTTTCAATAAAAATCAGACTAATATTTTGAGTATATCCAAATAATTATCCAGTATATGCACCTTGTTCTCATTTCCTAGCAGGACAGTGAAGGAATGCAGTGTTTGTTCCAAATTGGGACCACGTCCATATTTCCCAGATCCCTCATCTAAGTTTTTGTTACAGTGTGTAAAATGATCACTTAATCCAGCCAGTGACAGGCCATAATCCTCGTCAATGCCCATAACCTTTATGAATTACTCTTCTCAACTTCACAAAAATTAACAGGTGAAAGAATCGAAGAAATTCGGATGCTCAAATATAGGCAGAATGATAAAGGTTTCACTGTGTGTAAAGTAGTCACTTAAACCAGCCAATGACAGGTCGTAAGCCCTGTAAATACCTAGACTTCCATATTTTCTACCCTAAAATGTTCTCCATTTCTGTTGTTATATGTTAATCTTAATAGCTCCCCAGGGCTGGTATTCCGAACGCGTTTACAGCGCGCTATAATGCGTATTTAGTACGTAAAAACGCGCTATACCGCGCTATGATTTCGTTTAGAATACTAGCCCAGGATGTGAAGTCAAGTTCATTTCTTTAAATATTTGGACTTACTCAAAACATCTTTACCCAATATTGTTCACATTTATCATTTCATCTCACTCTGTCATCTTATCCCTCTCACCTTTCAGTCTATTCTTCAGCAGTTGGATGACCGCGGGCTGAGGGATATGAGGGACAGGAACGGCAGACCTCGCCGCTCCAGGGATCGGTACGAGAGAGAAAGCGACGACGATAATGACGCTAGTCCCTACGACGAGGAGCCGGAGCACTATATAAGCGAGACGGAGATAGCGGCCCAGCGCGCGGCAAGGCAGAGGAAGAGAGAGAGAGAACACGGTAAGCATAAAAGAACACGGTGTAGGTCGTGGTCCCGTGGCTTATGTCATGGAATCACAGATTAAAGGTCCAAGGTTCGAACATCGGACTGCTCTAGAGCTTGATTTCCTTTTTCAAATAAAAAGTTATTTTTAGCTGGTTGAAAACGGCGCCAAAATTTTGATGTTTGTGTGAATCATAAGAACGCATTTTTTTTTTTTTAAAGACGCGTGAACGGTGAATATTTCTGGGTGAATAAAAAAATACAACAAAGTTTTGAGTATGTCCAAATGTTTGCAGAGAGGCTGGATTTCCTTCCTTGGGAGTTATTTATATTAAAATTTGTTGCAATCGCGACGGAAAATATTTTAAAGAAGGGAATATGTAAGTTTTACAGGGCTTATGACCTGTCATTGGCTGGTTTTGTATAATAATCCACGGCAGCCTGCGTGGTGTAGTGGTCAAGACGCTTGACTCACACACGGAAGGTTCCGGGTTCGATTCCCGGTGAGAACACAAAAATTAAAAATGTAATTTTTTTCAAGCCTGGGTATACCGTGATGTAATTAACCACTGTAATTGGGTCTTCTGGCCTGTTGTGGTGCAAAAAAAATGATATTGATATATTAAATGCCTAGACTTCCATATTCCCTACTCAAAAATGTTTTCCCTATTTGCCGCAACAAAATGAGATAATTATGATACATTTTATAAAGCTTGTTAATACCTAGACATGCATATTTAAAAAAGTTTTTCATCACTGTTGAAATATCAATATTGATTGGACATTTTCAAACATTTAGTCATACTCAAAATATTAATATTTGATGACCGACATTAAATTATGTATTTTGTTATTTATTTTGTTTGATTAGGCTGACGTACAAGAGGTTACACCTGCCACAGATACCTAAAGTCAATTTAGCATTTTTCTTCTTGTCAAAATAGAGGCATCACTTTTTATCCGGTTTAGTTCCTTAAGCGCGTTAACGCGCTCTCCGTTTCCGTGCTCGGAGGGCTGGCTATACAATGCACGTAGATACGCGTGTCTTTGTACACGTTTTACGCGTCGAGGTAAAGTATTCCGAACGATTTTAGATTTCGTAAACTCGAAGCATCTGGCTCGAAAAAACACCAAGACACAAGATTTTTTTAAATTACCGACACGACAGCGATTTGAATGAGAGTTTTTAAAAGTGCCTGAAATTTGGTGCCCTGCTGGGAACTGCCATGGTAATATTATATAATAACACAGAACAGGTGACAAAAAAAATCTGAATAGGTACCAAAAAACACTCTTTTACAATTTCAATAAAGGTCGTTAGTTCTTCTCTCTAAATTCCTAAAATTTTTTCGCAACCAATACCAGCTTTTTTTCCATTATATTTAATCCTCGGCTAATCTTTTTGTCCAGCAAAAATATGATGTGAAGTTCATACTCCGTTTAACTGGTCATAATATTATGTATAGCTTGTTTTCATTTAAACTTAATAAATGTATCTTTACCTTGTAGTACACTGGTATATAATATACTTATGTAATATACCTTACTCGAAAATTGCCCATTATAATACATCTGTTGTATGGTTTTGTATGATGTTAATGTCTAATGGTGTTCATGTTTAGCTCCTAGCGCGAGGATAATGTCTCCCATGGGAATATCTGTCCACCGACAAGCCAAGTATATGGATGAGTACGACACAGATGCTTATGAAGATGGATATTATCAGCCTAAGAATCAAGTGAGAATGTATTAAGTATTACTTTTAATAATTGACACAGAAAGTTTCATAAAACACATAATTTTTCAACAAATAAAATTGGTAAGTAAATTTAGTTGACAAAAAATATTTTTTTAAATATGTGATACCTAAGAATCTTAGCCGAAATCATTATTTAGTATGTTATTTTGAAGTTGATATGATTTATATCGATTTTCGTTTTCGAAATCGGCGCCATAATATGGTTCGAAAAAAAATATTTATTTTCTGATTTTGAATTAACAACACTACGTAAATACTAATAAGTAAAACAGTAGGTATATGAATAATAAAAAAAATACACTGGTCAATCGTGTAAACAGATTCACCTTTGGGTTTTTAAAAAAAATAAATTTATGGTTGCGGACATTAAATTATTTTTTTCAAACAGAAAACGTGGGCTGACAATGGATTATGCAGCAAACAATTTATTAAAGATGTACTTAGACCACAAAAAATCAACATGTAATAACACTGACTAACCCAGTGTTGAGAGTTTCTTCTTGTCGGCAGTCAGCTCACTCAATCAAGGAAATTTGTGACCAGGAACACTGCAGGCACACCAATTTCGTCTGGAGGCTGCGGATGATGATGAACGGCAATGAAGGATGAAATGTTTGCGGCATTGTGTGAGTTTAGGCGAAGTTATAATAACTTTCACGGCGAAAATAGTGAAAAACTTTTGGCAATTCAAAAAGCCATGCGTAGCATTCAGTCAAAATAGCGAAAAAGAAAGCGCGGGCCAAGCAGTTTAGCCAAACCAAAAATGTTCGGTCAGGCGTAGCAACCTCACAAAAACCAAAATTTGCCAGTATCTACTTACATATGATTATTCTGGCTAAAATAGAACGAAATAAATGACCGGCTCAACCACATACCTTACACAAATGTATCTGTTAGAGTGCATAAAATATTATATATCTTTAATTTTATATCTTGAGAACACAGCTAAAAATAATAATGAAATATTCCCCTAGTGTAAATTATTATGTTCCAAAAAGTAAAACAACTTTAGTTCAGAGGCATTCTCTATGCTAGGTCAAAGGATCTTCAATTTACTGGATCAGGTGACAAAAGAGTCTAAATCTTTTTCAAAAAAATATTCTGGTTAGAGTAATTGTTTTTTTAAAAATAAAAATAGATCTCTGTGATAGAATGTATAATAAATGGTGAATGACTAATGTTTAGATATAGATGTTGAAGGTAAAATAAAAAATATATAAACTATTGTAATATATGATAATATAATTAGTATGATGCATATAAATTTTATATTTATTTATTAACGTTCAAAGGTCGTTTCCATAGGTTATAAACAATTTACAAATATTGTTCAAAATGGTATATATATATATATATATATATAAATAACAAATGGAAACATAAGTAACTCAATTATTATTCATACAGTTTTAAGAATATTTTGTTTTTAAGTTTGATAAAGTTACAGCAAATACACCTATTTTTTGGTCATCGAGTTCATTATTGTTCCTGAGAGAGTGAATTCTCGAGAACAAATAATTAATGTGCGAATTTGACAGCGAAATCTCTGAGACACCACCTCATCTTTATTTAAAAAAGGTAAAGCACAGATCGTCAAACTTTTTTAGAAAATAAATATCTCGGGACCATTGTCGATGTATTTAGCAATGTCTCATCAATGCCAGAGGAGGTGTCGCGATCCCGTGAGCAAATGTTTTTGGCATTTTATCAAGCTCATAAAGATGATTCGAACTACCATA
>NW_028278692.1:300000-446453 GCF_059751315.1 Micrasema longulum | reverse complement strand
ATGGCAATCCAGCGCCCCTAAATTCCGCCGAATTAAGTCTATAGATCGTCATTGACGGCCTTCCGGGACGGCGTGATCCCGCAGGTTCAAAGAAGAGGCAACTTGGGTTTAGGTTCTCCTGAAGAATAAGCAACACGTGTCCAAGCCAGGTCCACCGCCGCATCCCCAAGACGCTCGTTATAGGAGGCTGCTGCGTCCGTTCTCGGACTTCAATGTTAGTTATAAAATCGAACCACCCTTTACGTAATATTCTTCTCAAGCACTTACTCTCAAAACTCAGACGTTTGGTGTTTTGAGCTTTGGTAAGGTGCCAAGATTCGCACCTATATAGGAGAACTGGCATTAACAAGAGTTGAGTGAGTCTTTATGCATGCTTCCATCCTCAGTTATATGTACTCCCAAGTATTTAAAGCTGTCAACTTTCTCAGAAAGTTATTCATTACTAAATGTCAAAATATATTTAATATGTATGTTCAAATATAGACGAAATTGTGAATTAGACGGTGTGGAAACTTATTACACAGCCCAGATAATCACAGGTTGTAAATAAAAAAACATCTGAAAAAATTAATCGTAATATCTATTATTTAAAATTTGGTCACCTTCAGCCTGCAGCAGACAGGACTGTGAATGAAATTCTTATTGTGTTGTTAGAATTGAGAGATAATTACGTCTTGAATTGCAGATAAAAAAGCCTTTGACGCATGTCTTAAAACAATCTGACCGAGGAACGTTGTATTATAATCAAGGTGACCATAATTTTAAACGAAAAACGGAGCATCATATTAATAACTTTATCACAGAAAATCGAAAAAAACTGTAGAATTAAATTTAATTAAAATAGCGAGGTACGAAATTGCATTTATTAAAGGGTAACTTGTTTATTGACAAAAAATATTTTTTTTATTATAAGCGAAACCATTTAGAAGACCCTTGGTCTTTTAAACGGGTTTAGCGTATGTGAAATGGAGTGCTTTTTGATTGTCCTTAGACTAACACCTGAAGCGTAAGGCGGATCACCTAACCTTTTTCTTATCGATGATTGAGATACTAAAATACATTCAAAAATAATAATAATATCCAAGCCATTTAAAACTGCAGCATCAATAATTTGTTTGTATAATTCTCTTGCACGTAGCAAGTTGGAATTTGTAAGTATTGTTTAGTCACCTCATCATGTGATTTATAAAAATATAATTGAAACTGTACAGAAAAAAATTCTTCGTTCTTTGTCATTTAAGTGTAACATGGGTAGAATACTTCAATGTTATAAAGAGTGCTTGAAGTATTTTAAAATTGAAAAGTTAGAAACTAGGAAACAAATTATGGATATTATGTACTTGTATAATATAATTCACAATAATGTTGATTCAGTGTTTTGTGTTGAAAATGTGAGATCACCTAAAACATTTTACCTTCTAATTTTTACAAACAATATGGCACATTTTAACCCTCTTGCAAGTATGTAAAGACTCTATAACAAAATAGAAAAAAAAGTTGACATTGACATTTATCATGATAGAGCAAATGATCAAAGACTCAGTTCCCTACTCTTTTACTGTAAATCTTTTATTATTTTTTTACCATACATTACTTTTACTGAGTTAGACCATTACAATAAACAATGTTTACTTTATATCATATAACTTTGTTTTTAACTTTAATTTTGTACAAATTGGCTACGGCCGTTAGTTATAATAATAAATAAAAAGTTGGTGCTGTGCTGATCAAGGAACAGCACATTATTATTTCGCAACCGGCGGATTGGAACATTGAATACCACTTGTTCCAGTAACAATGGTACATCAATGAAGCCATTCATTAAATTGAACATAAATATTTAGTCAATGTTTTTTCTACGTTTTTGAAGACTTGAGGTTTTTAACATTGTCTCCTTTCTCCGTAAGTGTAGTCTCCCCTTTCGAGGCAGATCACCCATGGCACTTTTATTAGCAGACGATGTTGCACCGATTCGATATGATTTATCCGGCCTGCATAGAAGGGAGATCAGATCACGGAGGCATATCCTAAAAGAGGACGGACAAGTGAGCAATAGAGTGCTTTACCTGTGAACATATAAGTAAAGACACTAGATGTCCTGCTAACAAAACCTAAGAGTTTTAATGACTTATTGGCCATAATACCAGTTTGTTCATTTACGGTAAGTTTACAGTCCATGATAATGAGGAGCTTCAGCCCTACGGGAAATTGGATACGAAAAATGTTTTCTTGCGCGCGGTAAAAATTAAAGCATTAAATCGTACTGCAAAGTTTCTTGAAAATGTACAAAAAAAATCATATAAAATATTTCAATAAAAACGCACTACTTTTATTGACGTCACTGGTTCATGTGAACCAACCAATGATGCGAGAGTTGGGAAGGATATCCGCTTGGTTTACCGTAAACGAACCTATAGGAAGAATTAACAGGGAACAACCTCTGACGTCACACGCGGAGTTGTTTCAAAAATACAAAACATTAAAAAATCATTGCGCTGATAATACAAGTAAAAAATTTTTTTTGCTTAGTTTAATAGTCTTTTGACAAATAAAAAAAGAAAAAAAATACACTGAACTTCATTCCTAAGTTCTGAATAGGCTTATGGATTTTTCGATATACCATCCGTTCGTACAAACTATGCCCAGAACTCTCCACTTGTGCGCTTTGCCAGAAAGTATAATTCAAACTTTCATTATATTGACCCATTCGATTGTAATAAAATGACTTTCATATGCAAACTCCAAAATTAATAATTAATGCTTGTCTTTTGGTCTTCGTTGATATTTCACATTGTTTATATTCGCTTACGTAC
This sequence comes from Micrasema longulum, assembly GCF_059751315.1. Classification (NCBI taxonomy): domain Eukaryota; kingdom Metazoa; phylum Arthropoda; class Insecta; order Trichoptera; family Brachycentridae; genus Micrasema; species Micrasema longulum. The sequence goes on along the minus strand of NW_028278692.1, from coordinate 443,640 downwards.
TCTACTGCATTTAAAAAATATTCTTACAATGTCTTAATTTTGCAATTTTATTTTTACAAATATCTTCTTATGAACTCAAATTTTTCAAGACAAAATTAATGTTGAATCACCCATACATACACCCTTATCGACCCACCTTCTCTCTCCAACACACACACACACACATTCTTATTATGTATTTACTTGTTTATGTATAATGTATTTTTGTGGATATCTGTTAGTGGTTTCATTTTACGTTTTTTTCGTTTGGATATGTAAATTCGCTGTATAGTAATATATATATATAGTTGATATCCCAAATTTAAAAAAACATTTTTTTATAATTCAGTACCCTATGCACCATGAGTGCAGGTACGGGTTAAAAATATTTTAATAAAATATAAACGTTTTTTTTTTCAAACTGCGGTAGATATTTTAACGCTTGGCACCTAATTGCTCTTTTTCAAACTGACGTTCTAGAACGCTCGACCTTCGCTTGTTTTTCCGAACTGGAACTGACGGACAGAAAAACAATAGAACAAACAAACAAATGAGTGAGAACGGCATGTGAAAAAGTTCTGCTTTTAATGTAGTAGAACACGATTTTAAAATATTCATGAGTATGGCATTTTTCCACGGTGGAAAAGGACATTTTTAATTAACAGAAGCGCGCGCAAGGAAAATCGCTCACTTCTCGCTGAACTACCATAACGCCGTATGCTACATTCAAAAAATAGTTTTTAATATTTCTTCTGTGAGATATTTAAGAAATATATTTTCTGAATATTATGTATCTTTTTCGGGTGATACCGTGTATGTTGGATTTGATCCGACGTTTCGGCTACCATTGCAGGAGCCATCTTCAGGGAAAACTGTGTGTTTTATAAAGAAATGTATGTGTTTATGTACTAGTAATTTGTACCGTGTCACAGTCAGCAGTAGGCACATTTCTAGTTTTGTAGGAAAGAATAATTATGTTTATGTACTAGTAATTTGTACTGTGTCGCAGCCGGCAGTAGGCACATTTCTATTCGTTTTTGTCATATGTAGTGCTGGAAACCATGTTGAATTTAATTTAAGCCCTTCGTCATTGTTTATATTATCTGGATGTCTGTGTATTTCAATTGCCTCTTTTATTATTCGTGCACTATAATTACTAGGTTTATGTAGAATTTTTGGTTCAAAGGCGAAAAAATGTCCTGTGTCTATAAAGTGTTCCGCTATTGCGGATTTGTCTGGATGCCCAAGTTTACACGCTCTTTTGTGTTCGTCAATTCTCTTCTTTGCTGTGCGCCCTGTTTGTCCAATATACACTTTATCACATCCTTGGCAACTTAGTTTGTACACGGCTTCAGTTTCTAGAGGATTTTTATCTTTTGGGCTTACTAAATGGTCTTTTATTTTTCCCACAGTCCCAAACGTTGTTGCAATATTTTGTTTCTTCAGCACTTTGGCTATCCTGTCAGTTACATTCTGTACATATGGCAGGTATGCAGTCCCTCTGGTAATATCGAAACGTCGGATCAAATCCAACATACACGGTATCACCCAAAAAAGATATATAATATTGATAACAGTGACCGTGGAAACCTTCGCACCTATATATTTTCTGTTTTTCTAATCAAATTATTATTTTTATTATTATTTTATTAATTTTTTACGTCCATAAGGCTTTTACATACATGAAAGTTGTATGAAATATGATTATTTAAACAACATTAAATTTGAAAAATACAATATAAAGTGATAAAATATTGAACTGTGTTTAGAAGTTAGGTTAGTTTAAAAAAAAAAGCTAAAGAAATGCAGTTAAATGTTTAAAGCAGCTAGGTACATAATGTTATAAAATACAATATGAACAAAATATTAACGTCTATTTGATATGGAACATATACATTGATATTTAAAATTTACAAGACTCACGTTAAAGACATCGATGTTGTTAGCATATTGGTTCGCGAGTACATGCATCCGCATTTTTCATAGTACCTCGACTGGTACCTGAAGCGTAAAACTGATCCTTTTACCTTCATGTTACAAAAATGTACAAGATATGCTGTGATTGGTGGCCATCTGACTGGTGTAAGACTAAACAAATATCCATGTTATATACAAGTGCAAGCAAGGATTTCAAATCATGATTTTATATAATTATGAGAATAAAAGAATTATAATTCAATACCGACGTTACGTCTGATTGACTGGGGAAGCTGCACTCATACGACTATGGCTTTATCAGCTATAGCTCAAAAATTAGTGATAATAGTTTTATTTTTAAAAAAAAAACAATTCCGATACCCGAGTGATTCGCTCTTCAAAGAATTTCAAGCGCTGGATATTTGTCAATAGTATATATTAAGGTCAGTTACGGTCACGCATCTCAGCAGGAAAAAATACGCAAGGGTTTGTCATGTTCATAATACTAGACACTCCAATAAGGATGTGATTCTACGGAGAGGAGTTAATACTTTTTTGGCTCAAAGGCAGCAATATTATATAGGCCCGAGGATATATAACCTTATCTCAGATTCATGGAAATGGGGTGGGATTGCCAGGCTGAGTAAGGCGTTGACTGCATTTTTAATCCATATTAGTCGGAGGGAGTCAGAGAAATTGTTGTCCGATGTAGAAGGACGTAAGCTGATTTCTTGTTTTACTTGTAATGACCTAGGACTTAGGATATAGAGATTTTGGCATTATTTATGTTTTTACTGTATATTTATTATTTACTTTTAAAACTGAAAAAGTACGCATTATAATAAAACTGTAATTACATTTTAATATTATTATAAAATACATAGTTAACTGCCTTAGAGCGGGGAAGTTATCCCTAGCTAGGCAGTTTAGATAAACCAACAGCAAAAATAAAAAAAAATATGTTTACTTTTATCACTTAATTAATATGTTGTATAAAAAATAAATTTAAAAAAATTAAAATAAAATAAGTGTAAAGTAAAAAAAACTGCATAAATATAGGTTTTTTTAATGTGTATAATAAAAAAAGATGTAAAATTTATAATTTTATGAAGTTTTATAGTAAAAAAGTATTTGAATTATATGTATTTCAATTTTATGAAATCTATAACAGGGGCCGCTGCGCTTGTTGATAGGTCCTTCAAAAGCTATGTCTCCGGGCCCGGGGGTGATTAAGTTATTCTCTGAAAGCAAAATTCCTGGTCATTGATTCAAAATCCAAAATTCCCCATTCAAAAATAAAATTTAAACACATGAAATTATATTCTTCAGTGTGTTTACCACGTTTTCCACCACCAGTAACATACTTCATTTCACATCATGTACGTCTCGTAGTATGTAGGTACCTATTCATCGGTAGTTCAGTTCAAATATTTAATACATCGCTCTGTCTCTATCTCTCTACCAGTATAGCCCCTACAGCTATCCCTGTCTAGGAAGTACAGTGGACGACGTGTATAAAGAAGGGTTTCAGCAGAGACGAATCGGATATTTATAGTTGGGCCATTTTGTGTCCAAGCGGATGAAGAATACAGTTCTGCGTGTGAAATAGAACAAGAACCCTGGACATGTGTTTTTGACTCGATAGATACTCTCAAGTAAACTAGAAAATCGAGAAGAGATCAGTCCTTCATGAGATGAGAATTTAAAAGAGTTATTATTTTATATAAAATAAAATTTATTTTTTCTACAACAAAAACGGAAAATTAGTTATTGATACCAAAACAAACTATACATAAAAATCTACATATTTAAACAAAAGCGTAATTAAAAACATCTCTAAATCTTGTAAAAAAAAAAAAAAATTATTCTACTTAGCAAACGTACCATTCTCCATTAAATTAGTGCAGCAAAATTAGAAATCTCACAATAGGGAAATATCACATCCAACGAATACCGATAAAAATATATGAAGTGGATTAAGAATAATTAATTGTTTTTTTCAAAATCAATATGGATATTGTGAAAAAAAAATTCACACATAAATGTTATTTAAAAAAAAATAAAAATACGCTGCTAGAAAAACGTGACGTGTTTTGCCTTGGTTGTTGTGACATAAAGATTCGTGATAGTGTTCTATACAAATTTCAATGGCCAGAAACAAATAAACATAAATCGTGGTGTATTAGGGGCATGGCCAATGGAATGACCGTTTTTGCGGGAATCCAAAATTCCAAATTTATAAAAATTGTTTTTGCCACTAAAAATTAGCAATTTTTTTATTGTACAGTATTGCATAGATTTTTATTACTTTGAAAATGTTTAAAAAAAAGATAATTCCGTATTCTTTTTTCAAAGTTTTACGCAAATATCTCAATGGAGATTTCTAATTTTACTTTTAATATCCTCATATATGGTAAAAAATTGTCTTCATCAGTAACCTGTAATAGGGAAATATCACATTATACGAATTTTAGAATAAATAATTTTATTTTCAAAATCAATTTGGATATTGTGGAGAAATGTTTTCATAAATAACTTTTTTTTTTAAATGTGAAAAAATATGTGACTAGAAAAAAAAGGCGTTGATAGTTGTGACGTCAAGATTCGTGACGATGTTCCATAAAAATTTCAATTGTTGAACAAAGTTGAAAATAAACACAAATCGTAAAGTATTTGGGGCGTAGCCAATGCAATGACTGTTTTTGCGGAATTCAAAATAACAAATTTAAAAAGGCTTTTTATGCTACTGATAAGTACAGTATTTAATATTAAAAATGTGATATTTCATATGTATGTACGAGTATATGTATTCTCATTTCCCAAATAAATATGTTATTGAGAATTTTTTATAAAAAAATTGTAAAGTTATTAAAAGTTTATATTAGTTCTTAAGATGTTTTGAACTAACTCAATAAAGCATAAATACATTAATAATAATAAATAGAATTTTTTTTGCAATTTACTTTTTTATTATTATCATTAATAACAAATAAAAATACAATATTACAACTAAATACAATTTTTTACATTAATTAAATACATATATTTACATTAACGTTTCCCATTACGTAAAATAAATAAACAATTTTGTGTTCATAATGAGGAGTGACGTCTTACAATAGATTATTTTATTTTAATCAATAATATATTTAGAATAACATAAATAAATTACAAAAAAGACATAAACGATGTTTTCAGTCAGTGTTACATAAAGAAGAATTATAGATGTAATTTTTTACTTTTTTCTTTAATATATTGTATTTCTGACTGTACTTTTTACTATCTTTGTTCATTTCATTAAATAAAAATATTCCTCTGTAAGTATAATGATGTTGTGCAGTAGTTGTTTTTAATTTAGGAATTAAGATATTACCACCTGTTCTAAGTCGCGTACTTACGTTTTGAGACCTAGAAATACTACTATTTATTTTATCTTTATGTATTTGAAGCAAACAATTCTTTTTATATACCTGAAACCTTAATTTTTTTAATGATTGAACAGCGGGAAAAGTAGACAATTTTTTCAAAATAATTTTAATAATTAATTTTTGTATTTTTTCAGCGGGTAAAATATTTGTTTTAAAAGCACTACCCCACCCCATTCGAATATTCCGTACTGTAATATGGATTGGGCGAATGCAAAGTAAATTGATTTGATTTTTCGATGGTTAATATATTCCTTAATCTAATAAATACATATATAAGTTTTCTCATTCCATTTACAGTATTATTTATTTACTCCTTCAATATTTTTCTCTTCGAAAGGCGTTTATATGAGTTAAATAAATAAATAAGGTTTACCTGATTTCTGTCCTGGAAAAAAGACATGGACCGGGTAGGAAAATGCGCGCTTTAAAAAGGGGATAAGAGTGGAAAATGAGAGCCTTAGTACGTTCATCTTATCTGAGGCAATTCTTCGAACCAAATTAAAAATGGAATCGAATAATTTACTAGGGGTGTTTTGCCCCAACCCCACCTACCCCGGTAACTCTATAACGTTTAACTCTGTTAAAACGAAGGAATTTTAAAATTGTGCATCTAAATTACTTTAACGAGACAGACATTCTATTCGTGTACTGTCGGATCAAGAATAAAGATCTGTGTGTGATGTTGTACTTCAACTCTGTTCGAGAATTTTAGAATCTATACAAGCAAGTCTCCTTCTAAACTCAGCGCCTGATCCCACTTTCTTCGTCATACAGAAAACATCTATTACATAAGTGTTTTTTTGATTAATCAGTTTTAACATATTACAACAGAGATGAAGAACATTTAAGAGAAGGTAATATAGAAGTCAAGGCATCTACAGGGCTTATGACCTGTCAATGGCTGGTTTAAGTGGCCACTTTACACACTGTGAACATCTATATTCCTTTGATTCTTTCATCTGTTGATGTTTGTGAAGTTAAAGAGCTGAAACCTTTATTTATGCGGGTGAGATTCATCTAATTGAATTATTTCACCTAAATACTAGGCAACGCCTGAATGTGACGGTAAATGATACACAGTTTGTAAAGTGGCCACTTAAACCAGCCATTGACAGGTCATAAGCCCTGTGGATGCCTAGACTTCTATATCACTTTCTCTTAAATGTTCTTCATCTCTGTTGTAATATGTTAATATAAACAGTTCCCCAGGGAGTCGAATCCAGTCCTTGTCCAAAATATTGTTGATAATCAGTTTTATGTGCAATATTTATCTGCTGACTAAAAAAACCGCTGTAACTTTTAAATAAGTGTAGGATTTTTCTAGTAAAGGGTTGGACCTTGGAACCGAGTTGATAAACTGGTTAAAATACAAGAGCGTAAAATAATTTAATTTACGACCAACCTAGGACTAACAGAAAAAGAATCAGTTTTGTGTACAGCAAAAAAGTTCTTCAATTCACTTTTGTATGATTTAAAAGATATACAAATCATAAACGCACTTAAATCACCTTATTTATTTATTTATTAACGGTTCCATGAACTTTTTACACAATTACAACAAAACCAGTGAACAAAAATACAACATAAAAAACAAAAAATATGTTATACGCAACTACTATGGGGAGCAGGATATCAAAATGACATAAACAGACTACAAAGACAACAAAATAAAATATTAAAGATATGACCTTCCCTTTTTAACTGCAACTAGAGAACTTTTTAAACAAACTAAGGAATTAAATATAACTGAACTCTTTCAACTAGAATCATTAAAATTTATCCATGAATTAGCCACTAATGTAATTGTAGACGAAGAACTAAAACTTGTAAAAAATTGTAGTCAACATGGACATAATACAAGAATATCAGACAAATACCATAAACAACTTTCTAAAACAAGACAAGGACAATCAAGACTAATGAACCAGGGACTGAAATTATACAATAAACTACCAGACAAAACTAAACAAAAGACTCAGACAAACTTTTCAAAAGACGTAAAAAATATTATTTTGAACAACAGAGTATAATTGAAAAATGTATATATTATTCTATGTAAAATTAATGTAATAATCCGTAAGGGTTTATAAATAAATTTTCAAATAAAAACAAATAATATTAAAAAAAACAAAAACATCGAGAAAAGTATACAATTGTCAACAGTATTTGTAGATAAAAAAGAGGTATTATGTCTGTAACAAATTTACCTTTCTCAAATAATAAAAAGGGTAAATAAAAGAAAATGGCAGCTTTTTAAAAACGAGGAAGAGAAGAAAAAAAAAGTGCTTTAAAAGGAATGTTAAAAGTTTACTTCGTGGTTTATTTAAATATTAATATTAAACAATAACACATTTAAAAAATAATTATACACACAAAAGTTAAGAGTTTAAACAAAATTGGAGAACTAATGATTATTTGAATTTTTAATTGTTAATTATTTTTAAAAACACAGGATTTGATCATTTGCGGCGTGGTACAAAATATAATTTAAACATCAATACATTGATTTGCAAGTCGCTGCATGCAAATAATTGGTAAATTTAATGAATTATCAGTATCATGATGATGACTGTAAAACATAAAGTTTAATATTGTTGGTCTATGTGGAATAGGAAAGTTTATTTAAGTTAACAGTTCTGGGAAATTTATTTAATTATTAAAAAAATTATAAATCAACAAGAGGTCATTTATTGTCCTCCAGCTTGACAGTAATGGTAAATTTAAATTAGTCATCAGGTATTTATTATTTTTTTCTGACACAGGTAAACCTAATTTAAATTGAATGCATCTTAAAAACTATCTTTGTACTCGTTAAAGATCATATGAGTTGCAGCAATAAGCGGGACTCCAAACTGCAGATGCATACTCTAGCTGTGATCTTACAATAGGACAAAATAAAATAACGATTATTTCAATATTTTGAAAATGCTGAGTGTTACGAATAACAAAACCTAAGATTTGCATATTTATTGGTAATAATTTCATAATGATGTGAGAAAGTTAACTTAGTATCAAAAGTCATTCCTAGGTCTACTATGGAATGGACTTGTTCAATGGCTACATTATTAATAAAATATTTTGACGCAACGGGTTTTCTGGATGGATTAAACGAGATATGGTAGCATTTTTTAACATTCAAAAACGGTTTATTGATTTCGCATCATTCAATTACCCTGTCTTTATTTTTTTTTTGCAGTATGTTAACATCGTTTTAGTTTTTAATAATTCTTAAAGTTTAAGTCATCAGCATAAAGAACATAATTGACATCAATCTATACATGGACAACTGTATGAAAGAGATAGAATGTATGGGTATTGGAGCAAAAATGGATAGATTTTCAGTAAGCTGCTCGTTTTATGCTAATGATGCAGTTCTGTTAGCAAGCAGCAAGGATGATTTGCAACATATAGTCTCTAGAATGTATAATGTATGCCTGGAGAGCGAATTGGCGATGAACGAAATTATGTCAAAAGTGATGGCATTTAAAAGGGATAGTGAGGTTACTGACTGCATAATAAATGTAAACAACGAATGTCTCGAACAAGTAGAAGAATTTGGGTATCTGGGAAGCATGTTTTCAAGAGATGGAAGAGTAGAAAAAGATGTTGGAAGGAGAGTGAATGAGGGCAACAAAATAAACGGAGCACTAAGCACAGTAATTGCTAATAAGAATATGTCAATCGAAGCTAAACTGGCAGAGCACAGCGGAGTTTTAGTCTCAACACCTATGTTATGGATGTGAAACATGGAACTGGCAGAAACAGGATAAAAACCGAGTAAACGCACTTGAAATGCGATCTCTTAGACGAATGTATGGAAAATAAATGTATGTTTGACAGAGTTACGAATGATGAAATCAGTTGAGAGTGTAAATCTGAGTCAGGTTTAATTAATAAAATTAAGAAAGGGTCTCTGAGATGGTTTGGTCACGTAGAACGAATGAACGACGAAAGATTGGTAAAACAAGTATTTATGGCGAAAATAAACGGTAACGTGAGACGAGGACGACCAAGGAAGACGTGGCATGATCAGATAAACCAAAATCTTAAATCTGGTCATGTCAAAAACAGACAGAACCGAAGGGCATATATGACAAGATGTATGAATGTGGAAGAAACTAGGAATGTATGCCAGAATAGACGTGTGTGGCGGTCCATTCTTTCTGTCTGCCCCTACGGGGAAATGGCGTGATGGTAGTAGTAGTAATAAAAAAAAACGATAAATCATTTATGTACAGTACAAAAAGATAAACTATTCTTACAGCCGATGTGACGAGTGATATGTGATGTTATTTTATCGCACTTTATTAGTGTCATTATATATTATATCCCCTCATACCAGCACTTTTGTTGATTGGGAATATTTTGTACAAATAAAATATTTAATGTAATTTAATATGTAAAGTAAAACGATGTATTTTGTCATCAATAAATAAATTTCAATGAATAATATTTGATCGCGCCACTCGCCTGTTGGTAAATAAACGTTCGAAATGGCCTGGTTCGCGGAATGCGTTATCTTTATCTACTTTGCCACCGAACCCTAATACAATGAATACAATTATCTACCTTGTACTGGGGTTCTAGAACCTTATTGTTTGGAATGGCTCTCACGGCAGTCAGGATCAGATCAGATCCTGTGGTCAGGAAGGAGGGGCATTTGACGTGGTTTCTTGAATATTATATGCGATTACACAACACAGTGGATTTAATGAGTTTTTAATCGCAAAAATAACTAATTCGCGATACACAAGGAGATAGTTCGGTTGTTATTATGGGGCCGGCACAATATTGGTACCCAAAGTAGGCATTGCAACATTTTAACCAGGACCCAGTAGGTAGTTAATAAATTTAAACGCCTCAACCTAGTTTTGCTATACGCACATCAAGTAAATGTGGTGTAATCAATATTTATTCAAACACTTACTTAAAATTTCTCGAATTCAAGTATTACGAAATAATAATTGTATATACCTAAGTATTATTTTAATGTTTTTAGTAAAAAGCATTCATACCCATAAATAATAGTCACCGTATGCGTCTTCTGCCCTGTATTGGTATATCTGCGTCTCAAATAATTTGATAATGTCTTTGAAAACGAATTTTTCTTTTGAGCGAATAGAATTCTAATTAAAATTTAATCTTATCGCCCAAAAACAATACCATTGCCCTTTCTTGTTTGAATATGAAAAAAGAAATCTGATCTTCTTTTTGATAACCTTCCCACTCTTCTGCTCTCAAAATATTACTTTCTCGTTTTCTATTCATGTCGACGTAAAAAAATAAAAAGTATAAATGCGACAAAAGTAAAATATAAACAATAATTAGAAGTAACGAAATACAATTTTGAGTATATCTTTACATTTAATAAAAAAATAAGAAGTAGGTATTTTTAAAGTGAAGCTATATTTTTGTTTTGCTCGTAAAATATTTATACTTTTGATTGATTTGTTGTTTATTTTGTAAAACTCCATATTCAAACTTATAATATTAGAAAGCAAACACTGATTTAAGTCTACTGCACACTTTATTTTATTTTTACAATTATAAAAACAAAAACTTCGTGACAATTGTTTCGCCTTGTTAGGGCATTTTTAAACGAATGATTCGACAAACGAACATTCGTTTGAAAATGCCCTAACAAGGCGAAACAACTGTCACGAAGTTTTTGTTTTTAGATTTTTATATTTGTAAAAATAAAATTAAGTGTTCAGTAGACTCAAATCAGTGTTTGATTTCTAATATTATAAGTTTAAATATTTATACTACGGTAATAGGGATAGTTTCTCCGTTTTATGACAGTAAATATTTTTTTGTAGAATCTGTTATTTTTATCATAAAAATTGTCTGCTTAATTTTTTTAAATCTTTTTTTTTAGTATCCCTTAATACTTAAAAGGAAACTAAATTTAAATTTATGTAAAAAAACATACGTTAAATAAAAAAAGTAGACACACCGCCATAAATTTTAATAAAATTAAATATGAATAAATAAGCAAAGGGTTCAATCATGTCATATCAAAATTCCGACTTATAGTTAAGTCACATGTGTTAAACTATTCGCAAATGAAGTTTATGTTTATTCAATATTATTATTACAAGAGCACACATATTAATATGCTTATGTGTGTCCTACTTTTCATTTAACAATGCCCAATGCCCAAATCCTTCCAAAATGAAGCCAATTCGTTGAGTTTAAAGTCAAAATTTATTACGCGAAAGTCGCGAGTAACTAACCCCATTTTTTCATTTAATATTGTTTGGTTTGCCATCTTTATACACCACCCCTCTGCAAACAAAAAGAATTCCTCATTAACCCTTTGTAAGGGACAGACAAAGGCCCTACCTTTGTTACATCTATTTGCCTCCGATGAACATCTGATGGCGTTAATCAAATGAAAATCAGAGAAAGGGAATTAAAAAAGAAAGTTGTCTTTTTAAAAAGTCTTGTCTCACCGACCCCCTCCCCTGCGTCGTCGTCCCCCCTTCTGGGATTAAGACGCCACAAATAACCGAAGGGTTAAATAGCATTTTTCGAATCCCAATAAGGGTAAAGAAAATCAAGGGGAAGTTTACGAATGTTTGAACAAGTGGTTAATTTATTTTTAATGAAGGTCTAAATGTCATTTTAGATACAAGCAAATTTTCTTATTCCTTAAATTAAAAATAATCGTCATTATTTATTCATTTATTTATGTCACAATGAATGTAATCAGAATGACTTCATAGCTTGCTTAACCCATAACGTAATGACAGATCGCAATCAGGAAAAAAAACTAATCTTGTGAGAATTTATTAGTAATTGCACAAATATATGTATCTTTAATCATGCACACACATACCCAAGTAGACAAACTCATCAACAAGTATCTTTTAAAACATACGAGTAGATATTTATTTATTTAATTATTTGGTTTACAAACAATGAAAAATAATACATAATACACATAAATATTGAAACAATAAAAAAAATACACTATTTATTTTTCATCAATTACATGTTAACACTAACTAAATACATATTTAAATAAAATTAGCAAAATAAATTATTCGATTGAATATAAATTATAGTCAAAATGAAAAAAAAAAAAAATTACGAATTAATAATAAAATACTCAATACAAATTATTAATACAAATGATTATTATACTTAATACAGAATTAATACGAATTTTCTAAATTTAATTATAAAAAAAAAAAACATTTATTGATAAAAAACGAATAACAATAATCCATAAAATACGAATAAAAACAATAAACAAAATATGCATCAAAACAAAACCAGAAATGTAATCCATCAAAATTAAACGTAAAAAAATAATATTTACAATGGTGTTTTATAATCTGCACATTCTTGATATTGGATTGAAGTAAGTCGCATTATTCTTAAATTAATCTATGTGGAATGTTTTTGGGTTTCTTAAGGTCTGACTTTAAGGTAATTGACAAATTCTCTGCGAGCAAGCAGGTTTTGTGGCAGGGAGGGGTACACGGGAGCAGATCCTCAACATTCGTCAGCTGATTGAGAAGTGCCGTGAGTTCAATGAGCCAATGTTACTGTGTTTTATTGACTACACAAAGGCCTTTGACTGTGTATGTTGGCAACGTATGTTTGAGATCATGATAGAGATGGGTGTGCCACAGCATCTCACATTACTGGTGAAAAATGTATATATGGATGGGTCAGCAAGAAAAATGATGGAGAATGCACTGTCAGCTCCATTTAAAGCAGAAAGAGGTGTGCGTCAAGGTTGCATCTTGTCGCCAAAACTCTTCAACATTTACGGTGAATATATCATGAAAAGAGCGCTGGATGGATGGAATGGTGGTGTCAAAGTGGGAGGTCAACAAATATCAAATTCGAGATATGCAGACGATACGACACTGATTGCCAAAAATGAAACTGAGCTAGCAGAAGCTTTCAGACGGATAGAGCTGGAGAGTGAGGCTCTGAGTCTTAAAATAAATAAAAGTAAGACAAAGCTTATGATTGTAAACAGAACTGGCAGTCTCTTAAGGACAAGACAGATGCGAGACCTTGAACTAATAGATGATTTTGTGTACCTCGGCTTGCTTATCTCCGACAACGGCAGTTGCAGACCTGAGATTGGTCGCAGGATTCAAATGGCCAAAGAAGCGATGAACCGTTTGGAGAAGATTTGGCGAGATCGAGATATATCAATAAACACAAAAAAGCGGTTGATGGAAGCCCTGGTATTCTTCGTTTTCCTATATGAGGCTGAAACGTGGACAATTCATGCCTACGAGAGGAAGAGGATCGATGCATTCGATATGTGGTGTTGGAGAAGGCTGATGCGAGTGCCTTGGACAGCCAGAAGGACGAATGCATCGATACTGGAAGAGCTCCATATTACAACTCGTCTATCAGTGGTGTGTTCGAAAGGATACTGTCTTTCTTTAGAAATATTGCTAGACGTGAGCCAGACAATCTAGAAAAGGCAATAATGTCTGGCCAAGTTGAAGGTAGGAAAAACCGGGGTAGAATCCCATATAGATGGATTGACCAAATAAAGGTGGCTACGGGGCTAAAATTTGATGAGTTAGTACGTCGGGCTGAGGACAGACTGGAGTGGTACAGACTAATTATAAGTGTTCATGGTGATCACGATCCTCAGCATTGAGGGACCGACTTGGAAGAAGAAGGTATGAACATTAGGAACACTATTTTTTAAACTACTTAAACTGCTTGAACTTTACAATTTACCATTAACAATCTTATATTGATACTAGCGGACCCGACAGACGTTGCCCTCCCTGAACGTTGGCTTGCCTGCTATTAGTTTAGAAAAATAATTTTCATTAATAAGTAGGTACCTAGGTTCTTGTTTGTGATTGAATTTCAAAACTAAAATTGTCAATATTTAAAAATTATTGAATTAAAGTAGGCACTTGTTGATGGTTGAATTCCAAAACATAAAATAAATATTTTTTCAAATATGGCATTCTTTTTGCAAACGTCTAACTCCGGTCGTCTCACCAACAAAGTGGTGTACTTATGTAGGAATACGATTTTTAAAAATGTATTGAATTTAATATTATTTTAGTGTTACCAAAAATCCAATAAAAAGAAATAAATGGGTAGAAATTTTGAGGAATTTAAGGAAAGAATCTGATTTAATCCACAAAAAACAAATGCTGTTTGTAAAAATTGAAAAACAAACTTTTTTATACTCAAAAAAACGATATGTTTCCATTTTTTTGCAAATGCATTCTCCTCGAATGTAACCCTGGTAGATCGATGAATAAAACATTTATGCTCCTAACTTCTTTTTTACATATTCGATTGAAGATTTTGATATTTACAAACACGCACAGCGCAAAGATCTATATTTCTCTAAAAACCGCACGTAAATCGGTTAAGCCGTTTAGGAGGAGTACGGTGACATCACACGTACAGGGGAGTTGTATATATATATAAGGATAACAAGTCATAAACCTTTCTTCTAGTTTCAAAAGTTTTGAAGTTTATGGTTGAAGTCTCTTTTCTCAACTATTTAGTATGGAACTCAATTAACATTTCTGTGACAAAAGTCTTAGATTTTTTTAATGTACAGATTCAACAAAACATACGTGTTTATGGTAATGTGGATTCTAAAAAGTTATTCCGTATTTCATTTTACTCCTTACTAGAGAGTTGTATAATTTTAATGACGATTGATGGTTTTTATATGGTTTCGTTGTTCTTTGGATGAATCCCAACATTTTAATGATTTATTTTTTATATCAGTTATGTGATTATCAGATACAAATTTTGTTTCGTCTCCAACTGGCAGCTAAAGTACATATTTATACAGAAAAATACCTGTATTATATTATTCAGCGAATGACATTCTGGGCGCTTAGTTTGCTTTAGGTATATTTTTGGTCTTAGGAAATATGACTACATTTCTGATTATCATATACAACTGAAATAGCCCAAAATCAGACAGCGGAGAGACTTTCACTCCCTCTCACTTCTGTTCGGTGTACTTCATAGTCATAACGCTCCTATATACCTGCGTGAAAAATTTCAACGCTTATCAGTTCATGGTTTACCTCTTCGTTCTAATTCTCAAGGCACTCTCTTAATACCCATCCACAATTTCTCTTTCTTCTCTAACGCATATTGTGATGAGAAGATCAAGTCTTGTGTTTTGAAAAAGAATCAACAATTCCGAATTTAATTATAATTAGATTTGAACAATTGAGGTTTTTTTTTCGTATAATAATTGGTATCCGTAAGTACATTTTTTGTGTAAACTATGACGTAAAAGCCCTAAGGGCGTTTATAAACAATCAAGCAAATAAATAAAAGGTAAAAATGTTTGAGTATGTCCAAATGCTTGCTGACTGACTGGATTTTCTCCCTAGGAAGTTATTCATATTTAAATTTGTTTGCAACCGAGACTTGACTCCCATATTCCCTTCTTAAAAAAGTTTTCCCTCTCTGTTGCAATAAATTACAATATGAACAACTCCCTAAGGAAAAAATCCAGCCAGTCTGCAAGCATTTGGACATACTCAGAACATTGTTAAATTAAGTACCTGATGAATGAAGAAGTATAAAAAATGGAAAACTGTTTTCAGGCGTTGCTTAGTACGTGGATTGGTTCAACTGGATGAATCTCACCCACATGATAAAGGTTTCAGCTGCTTTACTTCACAAAAGTCAACAGATGGAAGCGTTGAGGAAATATGGATGTTCAAACATAGGCAGAATGGTGAGTGTTACACAGTGAGTAAAGTGGCCATTAAAACTAGCCAATGACAGGTCATAAGCCCTGTAAATGCCTAGACTTCCATATT
Source organism: Micrasema longulum (assembly GCF_059751315.1). Classification (NCBI taxonomy): domain Eukaryota; kingdom Metazoa; phylum Arthropoda; class Insecta; order Trichoptera; family Brachycentridae; genus Micrasema; species Micrasema longulum. Next base: position 427,511 of record NW_028278692.1, on the reverse strand, counting down.
CCCTTCTCGAAAATGTTTTTCCTTTCTGTTGAAATAAATTTGAAAATGAAATGTTAGTTATTAGTAACAAGCAAGGTTGGCAACCGCGATAACTACTATATTACGAGGTGACTTATCTGCACTCATTTTTTTTTAGGATTTGCGAGTTATCATCCAGAAAAAAACATTGGTTCAATGTTATAATTACCCAAATAAATTAGAAAATGTAGCAGTTACGAGTTAATTTTCGTATTTCCACCCCAATATTTAATAAACAACCTCCGGTGATCAAGGGTTAATTTAGCCCCTACAACCTACAGTGGTTAATATCTTGACCACGATGTTATATTTAAGTGACCGCTTGTTTGATGTAAGGTGACCTTCCACTAGTTAAGTTCGAAGATCATCTTAAATAAGGGTACGGATTCTGATATTTATACTGGTCGGTCAATTCGACCCCAATATTGTAACACGGTTGGACGATAAATAATGAGATAGTTATTTTGACAGGATTGTTGTCCGAATAAAATAGGTCCCTTTTGAAATGATTGATTTAAGAATATCAAAATAAAGCAATTTACAATAATTAAGAAATGAATCTTCGAATTTGTTGCAACAGAGAGAGAAAAACGTTTTGAGAAGGGAATATGCTGAGCTCATGGTTTACCTCTTTGTTCTAATTCTCAAGGCACTCTCTTAATACCCATCCACAATTCCTCTTTCTTCTCTAACTCGTATATTGTCCATGCGGCTCGACTGTGGAATCATCTCCCATCCACCATCAAAGATGTTACTACATTATCTCTGTTTAAATCATGTCTGAAAAAACATCTCCTTTCTCTTCCTTAATCTTTCCTCGTTTCCTCCTTTCCTCTTTCCTCTTTTTTTCCTTTTTCCCATTGAGTAATAGTTTTGATTTAAGGGCATTTATTAATTTTTTTTCTTCTATTGAATATGTTCTGTAACTTGAATTATAAAAATAAAACTTTTATTTTATTGGTTGGTTGGAAGAAATTGCCATTTGGCAATAAGCCCGCCAATGTACAAATAACATTTTATACAAAAAATTAAATAAAAATATGGGAGTCTAGGCATTTACCGGGCTTATGACCTGTCATTGGCTGGCTTCAGTGGCAATTTTACACACTGTGTAACATTCACCATTCTGCCGTTGTTTGAACATCCACATTTCCTCAATTCTTCCATCTGCTGACTTTTGTGAAGTAAAAGAGCTGAAAACTTTATCTTGTGGGTGAGATTCATCCGGCTGAACCAGTCCACCTACTAGGCAACGCCTAAAAACGATTTTCCAATTTTTTATACTTCTTCTTTTACCAGGTAGTTAATTCAACAATATTTTAAGTATGTCCAAATGCTTGCAGACAAGCTGGATTTCCTCCCTAGGGAGTTATTTTTATTTAAATTTGTTGCAACAGAGAGGGAAAACATTTTTGAGAGGAGAATATGGGAGTCAAGTCTCGGTTGGAACAAATTTAAATATGAATAACTCTCTAGGGAGAAAATCCAGTCAGTCTGCAAGCTTTTGGACATACTCAAAACATTGTCGAACAAATTAATCTTTTATAAATAGATTTCATTTAAGTTTATTATATTTTCCTAGGGTGTAAAATTCAGTCTTTGTCGACAGATATTTGACCAGACTCAAATACTGTTGATTAAATCAACTGGTTCAAAAAGTACAAAAATTAAAAAATGTTTCCTGTGATTGCCTAGTAGGTGGTATAATTAAATCAGATGAATCTCACCCACATCAACAAAAGTTTCAGTTCTTTTACTTCAGAGAAATCAACAGTGAAATTACTTCCTCCACATACCCGAAACCGTTTAAAAAACAGTGGGTCTTCTTCGCGGTTACACTCAAGGGTACAGATAAATACAGTTGTAGCTGCCATTAATGTTTGCAATATGGTCGTGTGGATAAATGAAAATTTCCGACAAGGGCCCTTAATATAATTTGCAAAAACTCACATTAAAAAGAGCAGCGAAAATAATAGAATTTAATTAAATTAAAATCAGGAATTTTTTTATTGACAAAAACACGTTGTTTTTTGTATAAGTAAAATTAATAAGAATATCAACGGTCTTTTAAACGGTTTCAGGAATGAGGAATGTACTTCCAATATTTTACTATTCATGGACTAATGCCTGAAGCGTTCGACTGATCACCTTATCTTCCTGTGACACATTATCGGGAGACTTACACTCCATGCACGAGAGGAAAATTTATTATACCTTAACGCAATCAGCGAACTAAATTCGGCGAACGCGCATTTGCGGTCGCAGGCCCTACGGCATAGAATGCTCTCCCAGTAGAGGTGCGAAACTGTGAGAGTGAAGTGATGTTTCGGTAAAAACCCACTTGTTCTCTAAATCATTTAAATAAATCATGTGATATGAAATTTTTTTTTCGCTTAAATTGCAAATTAAAAAAGGTTACTTTTTTTAATTTCCTATATAAACACTTTTTGAAGCGCCGTTGAAGCATGATATTAAGAAAATAACGCTCTATAATTTATCCATAATAATAATAACAAAGCAGTGCCCTATGCGCTATCTGGTGCGGATTAGGATTCGATTATGATTACTTACATTAATTATCATGAAAATAAAACTTTGTTATTAGTGTTACACAATTTTTATTCTTTTACAAGAACACTACTACAGTTTCGGGAGAGTACTCCTCCTATCGACGGGTGATATAAAACTATATATATAACATAAAACTTTTATATCACGCGTCGATGGTAGGAGTGCTCTCCCGAAACTGTAGTAGTTTTATTGTAAAATAATGAAAATTGTGTAACACTAATAACAAAAGTTTTAAAAATCTGTGTGGATTGAAATATAAATAGGTATGTATTATTCTATGTATATTTTTTAGACACCATAAGTATAAATTGAATTCCAGAATGTGTAGATAAGTCAATTTATCACACGACTGATATTTTTGTTCAGTTTATTGTATTAATGTTTCTGCATGTAACTGTTGTAATTGGCTTAGGCCGTATAAATAATAAAAAAATAAAAAATAAAAAAATCATGTAAATGAATGCCTCAACACGGGCTGTGCCGTGAGGTTAAGTAAGCCGTAAGGGCTGACTTTTCTGCTTTGCGTACATCCGGAGAAGGCAGATAAAACTGAACGATTAAAAAATAATTTCATGAAAAAAAATCTGCAGACGCTATGGGAACACTGGCGAAAGCACAGAAGTTGTCTCGAAAATTCTTACTTTCGTCCACTATTGAATATTAATTTTATTACGAAAATTTGTTTGTTTTGCGTTAAAAAATCACACGCAACAACACTTCTCTTCAATTTACTTCCGCCCATTTCCGGTTGCGCCGGAAGCCTCCTCCTTTCCCGCCAAACCGATAAATCTGCACCGGAAATGCCCGGTAAACAGGCCGGAAGCGCGCGAAATCTCGGGGAATCGCTAATGGACTTTAGAAATTCGAATTGATACATCTTTCCCAGGGCATGGAGTCTGAGAAGTTGTGTTGCCTTTTGGATTTAGTGTTTCCTTTGGGATTTATAGGCAGTCTGCTCTCTCAATGTATGGCTGTCAGTCGAAAAGGGGCTTAGTCTAATTTATTGAACTGTTTAATGGACACAAATATAAAAGTAAACCTGGAATAATAGTAAAAAACATTTCTTATAAATTGAATGTTGTTCATATTTTTGTTTAATTTAAAAATACTTTGCATTTAGGTGACACTGATTTTATTTACTATCTTCTTATTTTTTTACATTTGCCCCTAAAGGGACATCAGCAGACATCTCCAGGGCTTCGATTACAATGGAAAGTTAACATTTATCTACATTTTTGTCTACAAACTAAAATTAAGTTTTCTGCATGAAAATCAAAATATGCATTTTTTTCTTTTAAACGTGTTCAATTATCGATTACCGATGAAGACACTTTATATAAATACCAAATATACTCATGTTCGTACAGAAATATCGATTTTTCTTCATAGACAGTCCAATATAACTATATTCCTTTCAATTGTAATCGGGGCACAGGGTCCGTATTTATTTATTTATTTATTTATTAAAGGACATTGTCCATGTATACAATTTATAGGATTTAAATATTACAATAAAAGAATAGTTTAAAACACTAAAAAAAAGAAAAGAAGCATTGACAAACATAAGGGACATCAAGACAAGATCTGGACTATTTATTTAGTGCTCGTTTAAATCGTTGTAAACTTAAACCGAAAAAGTCCAGGTCTTGTCTTGAGTTAACAATACGACAAAGACGGGTCATTGGAGAATTAAGGCCATAGTTTGTTCTATGCTGATCGATGAACAGCAATTCATTGTTTCTCAATCAACGAGTCGGAATATTGAATTTTACTTGTTCCAGTAATGATGGAACGTCGATTATACCATTTAGTATGCCGAACATATATATGGAGTCAATATTAGTTCTACGTTTTTGTAGACTAGAAATATTTAACATTGACTCTTTTTCAGCATATGAATAATTATCTCTCTCTAGTCCAAGCATCCACGCTATTTTTCGAAGCAAGCGATGTTGGACTAATTTAATGTGATTTTTGCAATTGGCATAGAATGGAGACCAGACCACGGAAGCATATTCTAGAAGAGGGCGAACAGTTGAGCAATAAAGAGTTTTGATTGTACGGACATTAGTAAAATCAGAGGATATTCTGTTAATGAAGCCAAGTAATTTCAGTGATTTATTTACTGTATTATCTAAATTCTCATTGTATGTCAGTTTATAATCCAAAACAACTCCTAAATCTCTGATGGACTTAACTACATCAATTTTAGAGTTTTCTAATAGGTACTCGAAGTAAATTGGTTGTTTTGTTCTATAAAATGACATTATTTTGCATTTTTTAATATTTAGTTCTAACCAATGGTTAAAAGAGTTAATGTCTAATTGAAGAAGAAAACGGGAATAAAAATTCTAATAGGAATAAAATTTATCTTCTATTTAATCTACAAAGTAAAATAAAGTTTTCCGTATGAAAAATATAATATGATTACAATTTTTTTTCTAAACATGTTCAATTACAGGTTACCAACGAAAATACTTTGATTTTTCGTACAAATATACACATTTTTGTACATAAATATTAATGTTAGCTTTTACCGTTTAGATATGTACCGATGAAGAGGCTTAAAAAAATCAAAGCGAATATAATACGATACAAACAAATAAAAAATTAGCATGGTTCGATAGTTCATTTTTGAATATTTATTTTACAAAAATAAATATTAGCGTTTTTATAATTTACCCAAATATTTCAATTTTGGTGCCCATTTTCAACGAGTGGTAAATAACTCACTATTAGAAAATAGAAATCAAGTTTAGGTAGAGTAGGGTTTGAACATCGGACCTCCGATCAGTGAGTTCGCAACACTAGCCACGGAACCGTTTCGTTACGGATTCGTTAACAAATAAAATTAATAATATTAGAAATTAAACACTGATTTGAGTCTACTGAACACTTTATTTTATTTTTACAAATATATAAATATAAAAACAAAAACTTCGTGACCATTGATTCGCCTTGTTAAGGCATTTTCAAACGAATGTGAAGATTAGTTGGATTGAATGTCCTTATATAGTTATATAATTCAAGGTACTGAAGTAAAAAATAAAAATAATCTTATGAACCATAGCATGTACTTTAATCATTATTGATGGAAAAACCAATGGTTAAGGGTGAGGCTAAGTGTTTAATAGGTAATGGGGAATTTAGGTATTTGTATTTGAATTTCGGGAAAAATATAACAAAGTAAGTATTTATTTTAACATTATTGATATTTTTTCGACAACAATTATCTAAATTTATAAAACTTTAAAGCTTCATTAATTACCTCACAATACATACTTGTATGTCAATAAATACTAACTTTGTTATATTTTTCCCGAAATTCAAATATAAATACCTAAATTCCCCATTACCTATTAAACACTTAGCTTCGCCCTTAACCATTGGTTTTTCCCTCAATTATGATTGATGTACATGCTATAGTTCATAAGATTATTTTTATTTTCTACTTAAGTACCTTGAAAAAACATTTAATCCATCTAATATTCACATTCGTTTGAAAATGCCCCAACAAGACGAAACAATTGTCACGAAGTTTTTTGTTTATATTTTTATACTTGTAAAAATAAAATAAAGTGTTCAGTAGACTCAAACCAGTGATTGATTTCTAATATTATAAGTTTAAATATGGAGTTCTACAAAATAAACATCAAATCAATCAATAACAAATAAAATATTTAAAAAACACTGAATTTGCTGAACAGAGGCGGTTGCTTGATATTTTTTTAAGTATTTGGGTTTCAAACATTTATTGAAATACGTTGGTCTGTTTGCATGTGTGCTTCTAGCTATTTGTCGCTTATTTCCAGAAATGTTTCCATAATTGCGGCGCAGGGCTACTATTGTGTAGACTATTAGACTGAGACGGCATACTTAATTTCTGCACTATATCGAGTTCGGTATCTTCTACTGACTTGTTATGTCGACATCATAATATGATCGAAACTAATGAATGAGGCCGAAAATTTAGTCCATGTTCCTGACTCAATTAAAATTTTAAATACTGGTTATTTATATTTAATAATTCTCTGATAAAAAGTGGCCACTTTAAAGCTATTAAAAATTTAAATAAATCCCAATTCAAGCAAACAATTATATTTTTATGATGAGGTCGGGAAGGATCGATAATTTTTTAAAAAAATATTTGTCTCGTTTTTCCGAAAAATGCCTTCTCAAACCTGGAATCATTCATTCAGAAAACCAGCCACCATCGGCTAGGCCACAACGTGGCGAGGATACGTAAGCTCGAAGTTTAACATACTAAACAGAAATATATTTGAGACAAAATATCTGAAATAATCATCTTGCACATGTGAATTTAATACATAATCATAAAATGTATATGTTTAATACTAACAATTCAAGTAAATGTGTTAAATAAATCACCTTTTTCTACAAATTTTTAAGACTCTCAATATAAAATATCTCAACTGGCAAATACTTTTCTTCATTTTTAATATTCTAAGTTTAAAATCACTTAATCTAAAATAAATCAAATATAAATCAACCAAATATTGAAAGTTGCGGATTTAACGGAAACAGGTGACAATTAAAACAACATGGCGACGCGTTGAAAATGAAGTCTTGAAAAATGTTATATGGGCCCGCTTCTTCAATGATTTTGAATTTCCTCGTTAAAGTCCTGGGTCATCTGGTTGGACTTTGTAAGAGGTCAATCAATGGATGCTCCAGCACCAAGCCATAACTTCAACGTCAGCAGCTTCTCGGATGACATCAGAAGATTAAGACGGTTCCGTGTGATTTAAGCGTTGAATAAATATTTCTATTCTTGATCTCACCAAAATGAATCCATTGGATTATCACACCAACTTGGTTCGTGTAACAATTTTACATTGAGCAGACCGTTTTTGTCTACATCCTGTCAATGACAGAAAAGCTTAGATTCGCCGATTCGTAGATAGGTACTCTGCATAGAAAACGAAATCCGTAGATTGGTCGCCTGATTAAATTATCTGTGGCGGTCGTAATGTGATCGTTATAATAACTTTTGACAATTACCGAGACATGCGAAACTTTCGTTTGTATTTATCTACCGAGGTATTACAAAGCCGGCTCTTTTGACATCTCGATACGTACACTCTGGAATATAGTAAAACAGGTGAAAAAAATGACATCATCATTCATCACTTCTCTTTCCGCAACGAATGGTGCATAGGACACTGAAGTGGCACACCAACCGCAGCGTATCTTTATAATTTTTACAACATGAAAGTAAGATGATCAGTCATAGGCTGCAGAACTATGAAATATTAAATTGTAAAAACACATTATTTCGAAAATATTTTAAATTATATTATCGAACCTGAGACCTCTTTCATGGTAGGCAAACGCGCTGACCTCTACACCACGAGGCCAACAAAAAATATAATAACTATTTTTTTTTAATGAGGAAGTTCAGTGGTTTTTTTCAATTTTTTTATTTGTTAATAGACTGTTAAACTAATTCAAATTTTTTTTTTTTAATTTTACAGATCGTATTATCGGCGCTACGATTTTTTAAAGTTTTGTATTTCTAAATTAATTCGGCGTGTGACGTCAGAGGTTCATTTCCGCTTATTCTCATTCAGTTCTTCCTATTGGTCCAGAAGCGACAAGCAGTCCGGAAATCTTCCATAGCTCTCAGATCATAGGTTGATTCACATGAACCAGTGACGTCATTTAAAGTAGTGCGTTTTTATCAAAATATTTTTTATTCTTTTTTCTGTACATTTTCAAGAAACTTTGCCGTACAATTTAATGCACTAATTTTTACCCCGCGTAAGAAAACATTTTTTGTATCCAATTTCCCGTAGGGCTGAAGTTCCTCATGGTAGCAACATTTTTACGGCTAGATGCTCTGATATGTTTAAAGGCCACTGCATCTAGCCGTTCGAATTTATACATGACAGTTATGTCAGAATCCAATTCGAGTTAAAAAATTTAACTATTCCTTTCTTATATTTTTAATAGGTTTTTTTAGAACGATTAAAAAATTAAATAAATTGTAATTAAAGCAAAAATTGCCCAGTGTAAACAATTTTTTAATACTTTTAATGAGTAGACATTTGAAGAGTTACATACTAAACCCGTCGTTACATACCTAAAAACCCATAAAAAGTTCCTACCTTAAAACATGAAGGTGGGAGGTCGGTATTATATCTTCGTAATCGCTCGGGATTTATCTTTAATTATGACGTCATAATTAAGGGTAGTAACTGTAGATATGTGCACCGCGGCGTACGCGTCCTATCGTTATACATCGATGTACTACCTAAATCGTATGTAATCGCGGCCCAAGATACAATATCACTAGCCAGCACTTTCGCCTCTTCCCATTTCAAGATTTGAGATTAAAATCACTGCATATAATATACTACCTCGAACGAACTTAGGTTAAATGTTTCCAAGTGTTCGGTCACGTTTTTCACTAGGGCCCAACAACTACTATTTTTTCGCTACAAAATGAATGACCAGAATCTGATACGAACATCAAATGTTAAAAATCTGGACGTTAGATTTGTGAAAATCCTGACATTTCGTGAACACACAGAGACAATCTGTAGTAATGCATGGAAGATGTAAGGATTTGTCCTGCGTACTGCCAGGGTTTTTAAAAATACCCGCGTACCGATAACTCTTTACAACTCCTCGGTGCGAAGTAGACTCGAGAGTGGCTTGATGATTTGGGGGCCACATGAACTGAAGTGCTCTCTTATGATAGAGAAAATTCAAAAGAAGTTTCTGAGATATCTCTACATGAGAGAGTACGGGTATTATCCTTGGCTATACCCGACCCATTTTCTCCAGGGTATGCTTGGCTACAACAGTTTAGAGACTAGAAGGAATGTGTATTTGACTACACATTTTTATCGATTGTTGCGCGGTATTGTCGATAATCCTGAGATAATGATGAGCATTGGTTTGTATGTTCCTGATAATTACCTAAGACAGCGTCAGCATAGATTAATTCATATTCCGATACACAGGACCATCCTGCAGATGGTGATGCCTGTTGGAAGGGCTACCGCTATGCTGAACAACATCGCTCTGGGTATTGATCTGTTCCATGTATCCGAAGGGGTTTTCCGGAGCAGGATTCATTTACTACTTTGACATGAGTCTCTTTCATGTATTTTTTTTATTGTTATAATATGTACGTATTGAATATGTATATGCTATATTTAAATAAATGAATTCAATTCAATTGAATTAAATAATTTACGTTCTTATCCGTTTAGAATTAACAGTACACTAATCAGTAATATTGCTTCTGTTGGAATGGTGGGCAGTGATGATTCTAATATTATTATATTATATACCCCTAATAGTATTTGTTTGTATTTACCGTGCGAATAATACATACCGTTTCTTCTATACCGTGGGGGTAAAATCATTAACTTCTAACATTTCTCTGGGCAATACATTATAAGAGCCATAAGCAAAATACTCTTATAGGGAACATTCCACAGTATAGGGTGGTCAGTATAGGAATAAGCGTATAGAAAGTGCCAAAAGATTAATTCCATGGTATTTTAATGGTTTTGCAGACAAAAGGGTGAATAATTATTACTGTGGACACAGCGCATTGGGGTTGCTACGTTATATTGTGTTCTGTGTACGTACACGTATTACATAAGATTACCAATTTTATTTAAGAATTGCGGGTCACGGGAATGCGAATTTGCAAAATTAATCGCCTGCGAAAATAGCTGATTGCGAAATTTAAAAATAATGCTTTCAAAGCTAACCGAACGAAATATTTTTTTCAACTTAGGTTTTTTGCACCTAAATACACACGTTATGGGGCCTTACTTATTTATTTTTTTAATTAGTTAAATAGTATAATTATACATTTTTACAATTTAAAAAAAATTTCAAATGTTATATTTTTTACTAAAACTAAAATCCCACTAAGACACTTTTTGTAGCTTGTTGGTGGAAATTATATTTATACAAACTTATGTAATATTATATAAATTTATAAAAACAAGAATGTGGTAGAATAATGACGGCATAGCAAAAAGTACTACTTATAAACTTCACCTAGAGTTAAACTCGGCTTAAATCTGGGATAGCGACCATATAAACTTATACCTGCAAATAATGTGGTATAACGCTGGAATAAGCGCGCGATCTGTCAAAATTCATATATTTGGGTAATCAAAATGGATTTTTTTGGAAGTCCTGCGGCCTTCTCAATGCAATTTAAGTGATTTTTTATAATTTGATTTAATAATGTCCGAAATGTTATATGCTTGTTTGTGTTTTAATTGATTGTGATAAAAAAAGATTCACGAATAAACTAAAGAACTCGTATTTACGTTTTCCTCTTCTTCCCAATTTTAATTCCTTTTTTAACGGGTTTCTCCGTGTTCTCCATTACACTGACAATAGTCTCGATTTGACTTTGACGTTTGTTGGTTGTTGTTATAAAAGTTACTGCGCACGCGCACATTTCAGTGATGACTGTTTAAAAACATTAAGCACGAAATAACCTGTGAATTGTAATTCTAGGTAATAAATATTTTTATAAGTAAGCTTTTTTTACATCGGATATAAATAATTAAACCAGGTTAGAGTTATATCTTAATGTAAACCTGGTATAAGGAAATCTCATAAGTTGGGCCCATAGACTATTTTTAACCCTTTCGAGCCTAAACGTTAGCCTGAGGGGGGGGGGGGTACCAAGAATACCATAGCTAAAATGCAATAAATTAATTTATATTTATTTCATATGAAACTTTTAATTTTTTCTTTCCATTAATTTATATTATGATATAGTTACAGTTGTTGGTATTTAAAATAATATATTCGCATACATACACATACATAAATGTATGCATAGATGTACACTTCCATATATATCAATAAATAGTCAAGTAAATAATAATGATAGTAGTTATATAATACACATAGGTACAACAACAACAACAACAAACCATCACGCCGTTTCTCCGTAGGGGTAGGCAGAGAGGATAAAACGCCATAACACTCTATCTTGGCATACAGACCTCGCTTCCTCTTCATTCATACATCTTCTTATGCACGCACGCTGATTATTCCTACTTTTGACATGTCCATCTTCAAGTATTTGATGTACTTGATCGTGCCATGTCTTTCTCGGTCTTTCTCGTTTTCTGCATCCATCAATATTTGCATCGTAGATCCTTTTAGCCGTTCTTTCGCTGTCCATTCGCTCTACATGTCCAAACCAACGCAGCACCCCTTTCTTGATTCTGTCAATAATGCATGTCTTAGCCTTACAAACTTCACGCATCTCAACATTTGTGCACCTATCATACATTGTTTTACCACACATTCACCTGAGGGATCGCATTTTGACAGCATTCAACTTACTTTCATCATTATTTTTCCAATTCCATACTTCGCTCCCATACATTAGAGTTGGAACTAGAACTCCGTTGTGAACTGCTAGTTTAGCCTCCTGCGATAAACATTTGTTTGCCAAAGTAGATTTTAGTGCACCGTTCACCCTGTTCCCGGCACTCACCCTCCTTTCAATATGTTTCTCGGCCTTTCCGTCCCTAGTAAACATACTTCCCAGGTACACAAATTCTTCTACCTGAGTCAGAATATCTCCGTTCACGCTGATCTCACGTTTAGTTATATTTTCGTCCCTTTCAAAAACCATCACTTTCGATTTATCAACATTCACACATTACACATCGGTACTGTGCAGATATTGAGCCAAGAAGCATGCCACCGTTGCGAGCTATTTGGCTCCTCTACACCGGCCAGCTGCCGGTCCTCCAATACCCGCACAAATACCTACGTATCTCAATAAATATTTGTCACCCGAACAAGCAACCGCCTCTGGATTAGAGTCGCTCCAGATGCAACCTAATGATGAAATCCAGTGTTTTTTTAAATTTTATATTTTATTTGTTTATAAATCGGCTTGTGGTCTCGTGGCTAGTGTTGCAAACTCACAGATCAGAGGTCCGAAGTTCGAACCCCACTCCTCCTGAACTTTATTTTTATTTTCTAATAGTGAGTTAGTTACAACTCGTTGAAAATGGCCACCGAAATTGAAATATTTCGGCCAATTATATAAACGCTAATATTTCTTTTTTTAAAAAACTGTCACACTAAGCCAAAATAATTACTTTTTTATTTCAAATTATCGTATTATCTTCCCTTTGATTTTTTAAAGTTTTATTTTTTATTCAATTCTCCGCCAGCGACGTCACGAGTTATCGTCGGTGATTTGAGCTTACATTTAAAAAGAGAACAACACTAAACATGGCTTCCCGGAAACTTGAAATTTAACACATCACGTAATTATTGGCTATCCTAAACAGCTGTTGACCAGAACGAATAACTTTTAAAGTAGTTCTTTGTAAATTATAGGGATATACATTTTAGTAATTTGCCCGGTAGTTTCATTTAAATAACGGTCATTCTAAAGATGGAATTTATAATATTACGACTTTCATGTATCAGGTGAATTTTAAGATTAAATAAATAATTACTTTTTTAAAATTCAATGTCCAAAATCCGTGTACGTGATTTTGTATTGTTCTGTGTATTTAGTTGGGGAAAATTCGCGATGAATAGCGAAGAAGCCCTTTCGTGGAGTCCATTAAATAATTATCATAATATAACCTATTCATATCCTTCGTAATGGTCGGAATACGATAATGCTCGCGTAATAAGGGCGCGTAGCACGCCAAGGGTTAAAGGTGTGTTTACCAAACGTCCCAGAACACAAGTTATTTAACTTATTGTTATTTTGGACCAAGTAATTACTGTTAACTGTAGACGCTGAGATGTGGAGGGGTGTGGATACTGCAAGGGGTACTAGTGCTGGCGCTCCCTGGTCAATCTGGGGGCGCTGGGCAGAGGAGATATTCAAACCAACTCTAATGATATTTTCAAAAAACGCTATTTTTTTTTAGTTAAATGGTTTGGTGGAAGTATATTGTTTATCATTGATATTTGTAATCACGACATATTTATAAGAGCACAAGACCGTCCCAGATGGAAGGAGACCGGCCACAGACGAGCCGTGCCCCGAGTCAGGTGTAATCACCATCCTCAGACATGAGGCACGGATTGAAGAAAATAAACAATGATTAAAATAAAAATAATGTGAACTCACTGGGGTTACCCGTGCCGAGGACACTTAACAAAATACTTTTTAAAAATATTTTTACATGTGAGAATAAACAAAGAAGACTTAATATACAGAGATTATTAACAAAATGTTCAGAAAGTTTTATTCTCTACGTATTTATATTTATATTTCATGTATTCACACTTTTTTTATTTATATTACCAAAACGCAGAATAAAATAACAAAAACATAACATAAACGATACGTTTGTGGAGCAGGTGATTCAATATTGGTTTGGGCGAATGAGACAATCCATTTTACTTTTACCATACTCCACTTTTCATGTTTTTATAGCCTTTTTGAACATTTTCCCGTTACTAGTTGTTTTAATGAACTTATTAAATTTAATGTTTAATGTGGAAGTACGTTATTGATTTCCACAGCACTGTAATCAAAATCCTTTTGTCTGAAAGTGATATTATTTTTTGTTTGTTTAAGTTGTCTTTAAGTTGAGGATTTAGTGATTGTTTTATTTGTATGAGTTGCATAGTCGGAGAAATGTCTTTCGTTTGAGTAAGAATAGTTTTTGAATCTGTGTGTTGAAAGTGTCTGTAAATATCACTATCAAAATATTTTAGTTGATCCATTCTTCTTTTTTTATTTCTATAGTTTTTGTTTAAAATTTTATTAAAAATTTCGTATTAGTTCCTAGAATATGCTCATATACTTCTTACTTTCTCAAACTGAACGGTTTCGGCAGGTCGGAAGAAATAGTTTGAATATAAAATGTGTATTGTGTTAAATAAATAAATGACTATTAGCCAGCGTACTGGCGAACGTATTGAACAGCGTGTTGAGTCGCTTTAAAATGTAGCTTGTACAGGAATAATGAGTCAATTTGTTTTGATTCATCATAATTTTTAATAGTAAAAAAAAGAAATATTAGCGTTTTTATAATTTACCCAAATATTTCAATTTTGGTGGCCATTTTCAACGAGTTGTAAATAACTCACTATTAGAAAATGGAAATCAAGTTGGGGTAGAGTGAGGTTCGAACCTCGGAACTCTGATCCGTGAGTTCGCAACACTAGCCACGAGACCACAACCCAATTTGTCATCATCATTCCCTTTCCACACCTAATAGTGCATAGGGCACTGCATTTGTGCACCAACCGTAGCATACCTTGATCATTTTTGTTACATGAAGGTAAAATGATCAGTCTTACGCTTCATGTTCCAGTCACTATGCAATACGGCCAGAGACTATTTTATTTATTTATTTATCATCATTATATTACATGCACAAAATTATAATTTATGTAAAGTTGCTTTGACTGTTTAACTAGGGTTATTTATCCCGTTCTAAGACAGTCAAAAAAATATAAAAAACAGTAATCAATTTATTATAGAAACAGTTAGATACAGGACAATGTGAAAAACAAAGTAAAAAACGGAGTAAAAACATGGTGAAAAATGTAGTAAAAACATAGTAAAATGTAATAAAAACATAGTAAAATTGTAGTAAAAACATAGTAAAAACGTAGTTAAAAAAAACATAATTAAAATGTAGTAAAAACATAGTAAAAATATAGTAAAAAACGTAGCAAAAAAAATGATAAAAACAAAGTAATAAATGCAGTAAAAACATAGTAAAAACCATTAAAATATATAAATATGTCTATGAAAATATTTTGAAACTCAGTAAAATGCGAAATAAAAACAGAAAACATAGTAAAAAACATATTTAAAGTCATAATAAAAAAATGAATGTATGTTGTATGGAAAAATGCACATTTAAAGAAAGAAAAAAAAACATAGCAAAATACATATTTCATATCAAACATAACAGGAATCGAACACGAGACCTCTTGCATGGTAGGCAAAATGCGCTGACCATTAGGCTGACTGTTATAATTCAGTGTTTACATTAACTTTTAAATTTAAATATTTAATTTCGGACCACGAATTTGCAGTTCAACCTCCCTTTTATCGAATGGGACACTTTGTTAGCGGGTTATTGAGACATTAATTGTCGCCCGGAAGACTTAGTACTACCCCTAATAAGTAACGATCATCCCTTAATAGTAAAGTTCTATTTCGCCTACAAACTATTCAAGTCCTAAGAATGCTCCCTATACTTAGCCCTCCACACATCGACCATTTGGGAATTCATCTTAATGTACACTGTGACAAATTACGCCATGATAACATACAGGCGCAAAGAGGAAAATTTAACCCTTATTCAAGATCGGCGGACATCTAAACAGAGATGGAGAACCTTCTCAGAAATCAACCCGAGACTTCAAGCATGGTAGGCGAACACGCCACCCGCTATACTACGTGGTGGATTTATTTTCACTCCACTTTCTTATTCGAGATTCTAATATTATTAATTAAGTGGTTGGCGCGTTCGCCTACCGTGCTTGACGTCCTAGGTTCGATTCCTGGCATGAAAAATATTGGTTTATAAAGAGTTTCTATACTGCTACTACTACTATCATCACGCCATTTCACCGTAGGGGTAGACAGAGATAATAGACAGCCACACACATCTCTCCTGGCATTCGGTTCTAGCTTCTTCCACATTCATATATCTTGTCATACATGCCCTTCGGTTCTGCCTGCTTTTTACATGACCAGACTTAAGATTTTGGTTTATCTGATCATGCCATGTCTTTCTTGGTCGTCTTCGTCTCATGTTACCGTTCATTTTTGTCATGAAAATTTGTTTTACCATTCTTTCATCATCCATTCGTTCTACATGACCGAACCATCTCAGAGACCCTTTCTTAATCTTATCAATTATACCTGACTCAGATTTACACTCTCGCCTGATTTCATCATTCGTAACCCTGTAATATATTGATGTTACACACGTTTGTCTTAGAGATCGCATTTCAACCGCATTCACTAGACTTTCATGTCAGTTCCATGTTTCACTTCCATACATAAGTGTTAGGACTAAAACTCCGTTGTGCACTGCCATTTTTGCTTCGATTAACATATTTTTATTAGCAATTACTGTGTTTAGTATGCCGTTCATTTTGCTGCCCGCATTCTTTCTCCTTTTGACATCTTTTTCTACTCTTCTATCTCTTGAAAACATGCTACGCAGATTTTTCTGTGTACTTGTTCAAGAAATTCATTGTTTACATTTATTCTGCAGTCGATAACCTCACTATCCCTTTCAAATACCTTCACTTTTGACTTACTTTCGTTCATCGCCAATGCGCTCTCCAGGCATACATCATACATTCAAGAGACTATTTATTACAAATCCTCCTTTTTACTTGCTAAATAAACTGCATTATCAGCATACAACAAGCAGTTTATTGAAAAATGATCCTATTTGTATATTACAATGCATTGGACTAGGACCCGACGCGTAAAACTGATCACCTTGCGTTTCATGAAACAAAAATGATTAAGATGCGATTAATTAATTAATTATGGATAACTTATTTAGCGCCATTTTCGTAATAAAATACCTCAAGGGCGCTTTACATGGTGATTCTATTGTTAAGTTAATTTAATTGAAGCTTTTAAATTTGTAATTTAATTAAAATAATTTATTTTGCTGTCACGTGCTACGGATTTATTCAAATGATTTAGAGAACAAGTGGGTTTTAAGTTTTTTCCGAAACATCACTTCACTTTCACAGCCTCGCACCTCTGCTGGGAGAGCATTCCATGCCATAGGGCCTGCGACCGCAAATGCGCGTTCACCAAATTTAGTGCGCTGTTTGCGTAGAGGTATAATAACTTTTCCTCTCGCCGTAGACGTAGCTGATCTAAGCGTGAGACGCCTGTCAGCTAGTTCATCTGGAATGCATAGTTCCCTTAGATATTCCGGAGCCGAGCAACTGAAGTACCATTACGGTGCCCTATGCACTACTGGGTGCAGACAGGGAAGAATAGAAAGTTCGTTTGATAAATTGTGTTTTAGTTTTATCATACTTCTTATTTAATATATTTATATTTAGAATGCGTTCAAATGTTTATAGTCCTATTTATTCATTTTATTTTATTTTATTTTATTTTATTTTATTTTATTTTATTTTATTTTATTTTATTTTATTTTATTTTATTTCATTTCATTTCATTTTATTTCATTTTATTTCATTTTATTTCATTTTATTTCATTTTATTTTATTTTATTTTATTTTATTTTATTTTATTTTATTTTATTTTATTTTATTTTATTTTATTTTATTTTATTTTATTTTATTTTATTTTATTTTATTTTATTTTATTTTATTTTATTTTATTTTATTTTATTTTATTTTATTTTATTTTATTTTATTTTATTTTATTTTATTTTATTTTATTTTATTTTATTTTATTTTATTTTATTTTATTTTATTTTATTTTATTTTATTTTATTTTATTTTATTTTATTTTATTTTATTTTATTTTATTTTATTTCATTTTTATTTTATTTTATTTTATTTTATTTCATTTTATTTCATTTTATTTTATTTTATTTTATTTTATTTTATTTTATTTTATTTTATTTTATTTTATTTTATTTTATTTTATTTTATTTTATTTTATTGTATTTTATTTTATTTTATTTTATTTTATTTTATTTTATTTTATTTTATTTTATTTTATTTTATTTCATTTTATTTTATTTTATTTTATTTTATTTTATTTCATTTTATTTTATTTTATTTTATTTTATTTTATTTTATTTTATTTTATTTTATTTTATTTTATTTTATTTTATTTTATTTTATTTTATTTTATTTTATTTTATTTGGAAACCAACAGTTCTACATACATATTTGTAGTAAAGATACATATAAAAATGTTATTTTATATGTATAATATTTTGCAATAATCAAATAGGAAGGATAAGGACAAGGATGCTTGAAGAAAGGATAAGAAGGGGAAGAGAGATGTACATATTTATTATTACAATGTCTACCAAGTAACATAATGCACCTATACTGGAATTTAACTTTCTTAGGATTTCACATAAAAATTCAACTCTTCAAAGAGACACTTCTTGAAATGCTCATCTACAAACATTTGAACGTACTCGAAATACTTCTATATTCCAAAGATTTTATCTGTGTTGAAATTAGCATTAAAAAAAGGATTTTATTATTTATCTAAATAAATGCAAAACAAAAACGAAAAGGCGTAATGACAAAAGATAATGAATGTTACACAGTGTGTAAAGCGACCACATAAACCAGCCAATGATAATTGAACGTAGTTTTGCAGAAAGCAGTCAGCCATAGAAATATGAAACTGAGATAATACCACCTTTGTGAAAAGAGTGAATAATCAAATCTACACGACAATTAGAATGTTTTTGACTTTTACAAATGATAAACAATGAATACATTAGTTTATTTAATATTACAAATAAGAATATCATTATATATTTAACAAATTTCAAAGATTTTTAAAGTACCGTAAATTTTTTCTAGTGCTATGAATGTTTTCTGCAAATTGAGAAATGCCGTTTTTGTGATCGATACTATTTTTAGAAGGTGATTATTACAGATTTTTTGAAAAACATTTAATAGAAGATAATATAGAAGTCCAGGCATCTACAGGGCTTATGACCTGTCAATGTCTGGTTTGAGTAGCCACTTTTACACACTGTGTAACATTCACCATTCTGCCCATATTTAAACATCTATATTCCTTCAATTATTTCATCTGTTGATGTTTGTGAAGTTAAATAGCTGAAACCTTTATTTATGCGGGTGAGATTCGTCTAATTAAATTATTTCACCTACATAATAGGCAACGCCTGAAAATGTTATTTTTTCAATTTCTATACTTCTTCGTGGACCAGGTGGATTTATCAACAATATTTTGAGTTTGTCCAAATTTTCGTAGACAAGGATTGAATTCAACTCGCTGGGAGCTGTTTATATTAACATATTACAACAGAAATGAAGAACATTTGAGAGAAGGTAAAATAGAAGTCCAGGCATCTACAGGGCTTATGACCTGTCAATGGCTGGTTTATGTAGCCACTTTACACACTGTGTAACTTTCACCATTCTGCCCATATTACACAGTGTGTAAAGTGGCCACTTAAACCAGCCATTGACCTGTAGATGCCTGGACTTCTATATTACCTTCTCTTAAATGTTCTTTATCTCTGTTGTAATATGTTAATATAACTCCCTAGGGAGTTGAATCCAGTCCTTGTCTACAAAAATTTGGATAAACTCAAAATATTGTCGACAGATTTATTGTATGAAAGTTGTCTGGCTGTTTTTGGCAAAACAAAGAATTGACCTTACTGCACCCGAAAACATAAATATTCATTTTTTTCGAATTTGTGGACTAGCTGCTTTCTGCATAACTATGTTTAGTTCATGAGCCATGTAAATTCCTAGTCTTCCATATTTCCTTTTCTAAAATATTCTCCATTTCCGTTGTAATATGTTAACAATGTTCACATATTATTTAACACGTTACTACTTAAAATTAAGTATTATTTTATATTAATTTTACAATTTTTCTTTGGTAACTGGGTCTGATAATGAGTTCTTCATTTAGTTCTTACAAAACTATCATTCAAATCGTTCCGTTCTATTTTCAAAATCTTTGGTTATAATGAAACTTGAAGACATTTCACTTAGGTACACAAACAATTGTCCATAGAAATTGCATATCTCTATAGATATATAATATTATAGTGCACGGGGAGAATTCCATAGAATGCGCTTTATATTGCGATTCGAAATTTGAATAATTAAAATTGGAACTAGCGCCGTGCGGCGGTAAAATTAAAAGCGTGAGACAGAATGAAAATCTATTTCATACAAGGTATATGGAATATTCCGTATTTATATATTTTATCTCGCTCTTTACTTTTCGTACCAGCTAAAATATTCCACTGGGTGATAACAAAATAAAAATAAAAGTACTTTTTTTTATTAATATTCCACGTTTACTTTGAGTCGTTTATCGACAAGTTGTTTTTCATTTTTTTTTCGCTATTTCTTATTTTTATTCTTGGTGGTGAGGGTCAGTGCTATGCAAGCTCCTGACGTCACTGCGATCTGCGAAGACCTATTGTGACGGGTCCCCGTAAATAGTTCTCGCCCTCCAAGCCCAGGTCTATAAAAAACCAGGCTATGTGGAAAGCAAGAGTTCTCATTTTGCTAAACCTCCCCCTCCAAGCCCAGATCCGTAAAGTGTAGAGAGTGAGCTCTTTAACATCCTTAGGTTTAACCAGTGGTCCCCCAAACATGAGGCTCCTTTTATGATGTAAACTAACATAGAATGTGTATAGGTGTTTTCTCATCTCTGCAGAACTTACATCCGAAGTTCCGAAAAGGTTCATTCTAGCAAATTGTTTGTTCAATCTGCAGTGCCCTGTAAGGGCTTTAGTGTTAACCCTCACTTGATTTCAGCTGAGCTTTATAAGGTTAAAAGTAAAACTTTTGCGAGTTCCTTTTTATAAAAAGTTTTCGTGAGGTTAATTTTTGATAGGTTTTATTGTTTAACATTTATCAACGTTTAAAAACATGTCGTTTCGATTACACCAGCCACTCAGTGTATTCAAGTCATTTTGTAATAGTTTTCAAATAATCAACAAACAAACCATATTTAAATTTAAGCATCGAACTAAGGTCGTTTATAAATATTAAAAACAACAAAGCTCCCAAATTAGAACCCTACGGTTCGCCAGAGCTTGAAACTATAGGAGATGATACATAGCCATTCATAAGTACTAACTTATTGAATTCTGTTTTAAAGATGAAATTTTTACCACTGTCAAACACCATGACTGTTAACCAATGTGTTTTAATTTTTCTAACAATATATTGAGATAAACTTTATCAAACGCCTTTTGAAAGTCTGTTTAGATGGAGTCTATTTGTTTTCTTCTATTAAATCACATACTCGTACATAAGAACTAAACTGTAATAAATTAAAGTTAATCAACTTATTGGGAACAAATCCATGCTGTTTGGAGAAAAGTTGAGATCTGATATGGTTAAATATTTATTTAGGAAAAGTAAAGGAATAAAATATTTTAGCAAAACTGGATATTATACTTCTTGGCCTATGGTTTTTTTATCTAATGATTGGTCATCTGATTTGTGAACTGTTCCTATTTATATCTTGAATCTAAATTTTTAAACTATGGTTAACCTTTAATCTAAAACAAACATTTAGTTGAAATTTATATCATTTATTGTTTAAAAATAAATTAATTAATACTGTAAAATGGGTTCCTCGGCACGGGTTTTCTCAGTATGAAAAATGTTGTTAATTCAATTAAATAATATATTCTGGTGATACATTAAATTAATCAAAACCCTTGGTGCATGAATATATTATGTAGATACTATGTCGCACTGGTACCTTGATGCCTTAAATCCCTTGACTATGTCAAACCAAGTGAAATCGAATTGTAACACGAAGCATTAGGTACAAACTGTATCATGTTTTATTTATTTTAATTCAAGTGGTTTAAACAAAAAAGTGTTGAATGTCATACTGCAAAGTATTTAAGAATTTTTTTAACACACATAATATTTTAGTATCCCTGTAGAAGAATACTGTAGTTGGTGTTCACTCAAACATAAATCGCAAGCGAAGGAATTGTTAGAGAAAGAGAGATATAGATTGTTAGGACGAGATGAGGAAATGCAGAACTATAATGGATCAAGTTTATGTTTTTTTTCTTTTAAAACTTTAACGATAGGTAATTACTTTATACCACCTTATTAATGAAACTAAACATAGATTTCCTAGACAAATATAATAGTTTTTTACACAAAAATACATAAGACATCAGAAAAATATATCACTTTAATAAGTATTGCTTTATATATATAACATACAACATACAAAATGCAAGTTGTATAATTATTTACGGGGCTGATAAAAGTGATGACTTGAAATTTGTAATACTTAGCTATTTTCCATATATTTAAATATCAATGTTTCTTTGACTGGTACATCTTTTTGTTTATCTGATGTTAATGAGTGAGATTTATTATATTTGTCTTTCCTTCAACGCAACTTAAAAAAATACATTTTTATGATTCTTCTTAGGTCAAGTGGTTTCGTCAAAAATATTTTCAGTATGTCCAAATATTTTCAGACAAGAACAAATATAAATGTTTGTATTTTATGAACTTTGTTGACAGTAAAATCTTTAAAAGACTACCCAATGAAGGAAAATGTGAAACTAATAAAAATAAAGCGCAAAATCACTTTTTTTCTCAATTTTACAATCAGTGTGTCGATAAAAAAGTTGAATATATTATTTTTGTTGCTAAATAAGTGTTATTTGTTTATCGTTATTGTCATATTCAATTTCCTAAAAATATGTGGATCTCATTATTTTATATTTTGCTTTTATTTTGTTATTAATTTTTGGTAATGTTAGATTGCATTGTAGATTTTTTACTCTCAAACTGTATTAATTCATTTTAAATACAAATTAATTAAGGCGTCCTCCACACTAGCAAAACCTGGTCTTAGGAGGGCTGTAAAGTGTTCTTATTAAATTTTGCATATTTCGGACGTCACTTTTGTATTTTTTTTTATTTCTGCTATGAAATTTATATTTGAGCCCAGGTTGTGGTCGATTTTAAATTTAAAAAAATATTTCTTCTTTTACAATTTATGCATTACTTTTTTTACACGTCTACCGAGGAAGAAATTTTATTTATTTTTAAAACATGCCTTGTTATTTAAAACATGATAAAAACACATTACTCACAAATAAAAACATATTTCTGCTTATTTGACCTGATCCACGCATCAATCCAAGATTGTTCCCTTTTTCTTTTTTATATTTTTTGCCTTTCAATCGACATAATTTTTTAATTTTACTAGATGTAAAAACTCTAATCTTAGCAGCCATTTTAGTTTTAATAAGTGTAATGTTTACATGGTTTTTTACTTTATGGAATTCTTGTTAGTTTTTTTCCAAACTGCATTTGCAGATTAACTGGACAAGTAGATGCATAAAAATGTAAATGCATTTTTTTAAACAAAAAAAAGCAAGTACAAGAGCAAAAACATGTACAGCACATAAGTTTTATTTAATGTTGAATATGACAAATTCATTGAATCTGTTTTTTTTTTTCTGGGACAAAATTTAAATTCGAAGTAGAAAATGTTTTCGGTATTTACATGCACAAGTACCTAACGTAAGTAAATTTAAAATTTAAAAAAAATAAAACAAACAAATAAATAAAATATATACGTAGGTACTCATTCTATAAAATTATTTTTTGCATAAAAATTATATCGCAGAGCAAGTACTGCAACTTGGTTATTAAAAATCTTTTTTTTAATACCTCTAAAGCATTTTTTTTTGTTTCATCCTACGTCATAGCTACAAATACGAGTAGTTCAAGTGTGCATTTAAATAATGTTATTATGAACAATGGTTTGAGTATGTTCAAATGTCTGTAGACAGGCTAGTCACTTAGATCTAACTTTTTACAACGAAGATTCTTTAGAGAGTTAGGACATACTCAAAACATTGTTGACTTAACTAACTGCCATGAGAAGTATAAAAGTTGAAAAAAAAACCAGGCGTTGCCTAGTAGGTGAATAGGTTCAACCGAATGAATCTCACCCACATGATGAAGATGTCAGATATTTCACAAAATTCAACATATGGAAGATTTGAGGAAATGTGGATGTTTAAACATAGGCAGAATAGTGAATTATACAAAGTGTGTAAAGTGGTCACTTAAACCAGCCAATGACAGGTGATAAGCCTGTAGATACCTAGACTTCCACACCCTTTTCTCAAAAATGTTTTTCTCTCTCTGCTGCAAAAATGACCAATACTATTGAACTTTTCTGCTCACACAAATTTAAAATACACATTTGGTCATGATATTCACAACTGCAATACGCGTAACTCAGGGAATGTATCTTCATGTATCTAAGTATGGCTCAACGAAGTTTGGCAAAAGGTCTTTTGAAAATATTGGCCTTTCTGAATGTAATGAAAAGCCCGATGAGCTAAAACACAAGAAAGTATAATTTCAAATCCAAAAGTATCGAAATCCAAAAATATTACTTATATCTTTTTGATAGTGAAAGTTATTAATGTAATTTATATAGATGGTGTAAAGTACTGTGTTTTATGTTTCATCTATTATGTTTTCTTACTATTTCCGATGTATTAACAACTATGTATGATATTATGTATTGTCACAATGTTTTCTTTTTATGTACGGTCCCAAATTCTTAGAGTATAATATTTCTTATGATATGTTTTATTAATAAAAAAATATTAATATGTTATAATAAAATAGATAAAACAACTTTGTTTTTAACCACTAATTTTTATTTTTCACCGACCGGTTTCAAAGCAAACAAGCTTCTTTGTCAAGGTTTACGTAACTAATACGTAACTAAATAACACAATTAGTTACGTAAACCTTGACAAAGAAGCTTGTTTGCTTTGAAACCGGTCGGTTAAAAATAAAAATTAGTGGTTAAAAACCAAGTTGTTTTATTTATTTTATTATAATGAATAACCACAAAGTTAGTGCTTCAAATATAAACTTTATACAAATATGTTAATTAAAATATTAATATGATTTAAATTTACAACTTTTTGATAGACAAATATTTATGGAGGAGGATACAAAAATGTATTTTTAGTGGTAAACTCCAAAATGCTGATTTTGAAGTTACTAATTACTGAATTACTCCACGGTATTATGTATCCCCTTAGCGCTCTGAAATCGTATCGAAATATTCGCTATTTAAATTCAAATTCACAATTCATTCCATTCGAAATTCAAATTTGTTTTTCGAATTCGCCAGACACACGTTCCACAGATTTTCAGATCCATCGATGCAAATAAAACAACTGAACTCGCATTACCAAAACTGACAGGCGGTCCATATTTCATACGTGCGTCTCTTTCCATCCCGAAGGCAGCGAATGCGGACGAAGAGCGCGGACGAAATTTGAGACTCGGTCTGTTCGGAAATGTAGATAAAGTTTAGAGTTAATTTTCCGCAGTCTGTCAATGTGGTTTTCGTATTTAATCAGGACTGTATTTATTTTAAGATTATTTTCATTTCAAAATGGCTTCGAATTGAGAATTATGAATTGAAATCCACTCATCATTATAATTTACTACCTACTTCATTGGTTAACCAAATGCAGCATCTAGATCTATTTATTTAGCATCGAGTTTATTTGTTTCATAAAGGTAAGGTGATCAGACTATCACTTAAGGTGCCAGCCCAGGGATAATTAATTACAGCAGTGCTACCACATTTTAAACCAAGATATTAAAAAAAAAATTGAAGCACTAGGATAAGATTCATTAGTTAATAGTGACATATCATGTACCGCAAATACCGATAAAACGATGTAAAATACATTTTAAATAATTAAATGTATTTTCAAAATCAGTATGGATTTTGTGGAGAAATGTTTTCATATATAACTTGAAAAAGGAAAATACAAAAACATATGTCACTAGAAAAACGCGACATGTATGGCATTAATGGTATACATACCTATAACTATAGGGGTCTCTCAGGGGTCTATATTAGGCCCCCTATTGTATTTATTGTATATTGATAACCTTAGACATTCAAATGTATCAGGGAGGTATTTTGTATATGCAGATGATACTCTATTGATATATATTTGTGATAATGAAACCCAACTGCAAAACAACATCAATGAGGATCTGAATAAATTTAAGTACTAGTTAGATAATAACTTTTTAACAATAAATACAAATATGACTAAGTATATGATAATAAAACAAAAAAACAAACGCCCCATAAAACTTAACCTAATAATTAAAGATGAGCAAATTAAACAAACAGAAAATGTAAGGTACTTGGGTTTGAAAGTGGATGAAAAATTAGCATGGACAAAACATATCAAAGCAGTTATAAACAAACTAGGTCCAATTATTGGAATAATGAGAAGAACAGATGTCTTTGACAAAAGTACAAAATTAATGATATACAATGCTTTTTCACTTCCACACTTTGTATATGGATAAATAATATGGTCACAATGTAGTAAACATATGCAAGAATCAATACAAAGAACAATAAATAAAGCACTTAAAGTAACATTTAACCTAAATAAATATACTAGAACCAAAGATTTATATAGAATAACAAAAATGATCAATCTAGAGGAATTGATCTACACAGAGAGAATAAAAATGATATTTAAGATGAAAAAGAACAAAATAAAGACAAATATTAAATTTAATTTTAACTGCAACATACATAAAATAAATACAAGAGCATCAAATAATCTACCTTGCGAATATCCTAGGACCAACAGAAAAAGAAACAGTTTTTTGTATACAGCAATAAATTTTTACAATTCACTTTCTAATGATCTAAAAAATATACAAAACATGAACGTACTTAAAAAACACTTAAAAAAAACAGCTCTTACAGCCCGTGTGACGAGTGATATGTGATGTTATTTTATTGAATTTTTATTCAACTTATTGTGTTATTATATATAATATCCCCTTATACCAGCACTTTTGCTGATTGAGAATATTTCGTACAAATAAAATATGTAATAAAATGTAATATGTAAAGTTTAAAAACCTTGTATTTTGTCATAAATAAATAAATAGTGGAGATTTCAAGATTCGTGACGATGTTCTATAAAAAAAATAATGGTTAGGAACAAAGTTGAAAATGAACATTAAACGTGACGTATTAGGGGCGTGGTCAATGCAACGACCGTTTTTGCAGGAATTTAAAATTACAGATTTAATTTTATTTTTTATCCTACTAATAAGTGGCGAATTTTTTTTTTACTATACAGTATTTCATTGTCGGCCTCGTGGTGTAATGGCCATCACGTTTGCCTACCATGCAAGAGGTTTCGGGTTCGATTTCCAACATGATTGAAATGAAATATTTATTTAAAAGTGAGTTTTCACACCAGAATATTTCATAATATAGTTGACCGATTCAAATTTTAATATGAAAATAACATATGAACATAATTAAAAGTACATTAACTTATTATACACTGAAAAGTGTTTAATTATAAATTTAATTTGATAAATTATACGTAGAGAGTGGACTCCTTAGTTTAAGAAAATTATATTTATTTCAGTGCTTGAAATATATTTACTTGAATAGGGAATTGTTTAGTAAAAATTGAAATTGTATTATCAATAGATCCGATAGTGTACTGTCAGTTCCAGGATGCAGAACTAAGTTCGCACAGAGACACTCCTTACATGTTGGTCCAAGATCCTTCAAACTTCTAAATAAGGAACTACAAAACATTAAATCACTGGTACATTTTAAAGTAGGGTTGAGGTCTTGGATTAGGATGGAAGGAACAGATATACATTCTTAAAAAAATATATATACAAATAAATACACACTGCAAATAAATCATGTTTTCCTAATATCAGCATATGTTAATTTGGTTTTTCTTTTATTTTTCTTTTCTTTTCTTTTCATGGTCATGGCATACCATATATATATATGCTATAATTTTTTAAATAATTAAACAAGTAATGGTCTACGCTCAGAGACGCTGAAGCTTTGTGGGCATTTTTTCCAATTCATGTTATAGCTTAATTTTAAGATGTATTTTCTAAAGTGTATTTTTGTAATTATACTTCTATGTAAATGATATGTGTATGGAAAAAAAATTTAATAGTGTTTCGGGTGTTATATACAGGTACAATTAAAATATAATTCACTAAAGAAAATAAAAGCTTTGACAAAAATTAAATAATAATAACTACCTTAGACAATATCTGGTCATCAGTGCATGCAAGCCATAGTTTGTGCTGTGCTGATCAGTACATTATTATTTCGCAATCAGCGGATCGAAACTTTGAATGCCAATTGTTCCCGTAACGAATGCACATCAATTAAGTAATTTAGTAAATTAAACATAAATATAGTCAATGTTATTTCTACATTTTTGTAGACTTGATATTTTTGACATTGACTCCATTTCTCCGTAAGTGTAGTCTCCCTTCTCGACGCTAATCAACCATGCTACTTTTATTACAGACGATGTTGCACCGATTTGATATGGTTTATCTGGTCTACATAAAAGGGAGACCAGATCACGGAGGCATCTTCTAAAAGAGGACGAACAAGTGAGCAATAGAGTGCTTGAATTGTAACATTATCTTTAACCATGCGCCCTTGAGGTATAACATTACGAAAATGGTGCTATATAGGTTATCCATAATAATAATAATAACTACGAGCACAAGCTTATAATCATGTTTTCAAATATTGCTTTAGGTCTTCTGAAAATTATTTTTTATGTTCTTATTCACGTACGTTCTACTTTATAAATATTTTTTAATGGATTTAACTGTAAACGAAGCAGAAAAAAAATGATAAAGTAGGCTAGTTTGACGTTTTCTTAGTCTCCGTTTTAGGCCAAATACTAATTTATATGCAGTGGAGAGTATTCTATTAACCCTTAAGTGTTTGTGATAGCGTCGTAGTTCCATTTCGTCCAGTAACAAGTCGAGTTCCACTTAACCCTTATAGTGCACTCGTCATTAGCATTATTTATCAAGTCCCTTCAAGGGGTTTGTCGAATGGCCCATTTGTCAGATTTGGAGATCAATTTCGCCATGAAACGTGATTCAATTTCGTACCCTCATAGAATGACATGGAAATTGATAGTTACTATTTTCTTACATCCCTCTGCCAAACCGTTAAAATAAATGGGTAGCTCTTTTTCTTCAAAAGTGACCAACATCTCAACAAAGATAAAGAAAATAACTTTTTGTAAAATATTTTTTAAAAGACTATCAAACATATTTTAAAATCGATCTGGAAACAGTGCTAAAACATCGTGTTTTTAAATGCAAATATTGGAAAACAAAAAATGATTACGTGCTATATATGTTTCAGGACCAAACTTTAGAGGAAAATTCTTCATCGTAAGCTAAAATAAAACCCCAATATTTTTTTAACAAAAACGTATTTTATTTAAATTTGAATATGGAGTAATTCCTTCATTTCTTGAACTAGCATCCCATCTACAAAATTAAAAAATATTACCATAAATAAAACAAAACTCAAATAATTATACGTCATTTGAAAGAAGATTTTCTGTTCTACAAGATAATGTATTTAATTATTTTTTAAGATACTTAAATATGTTTTTTTTTTGTTTGGTTCCTCTAAACGGAAGTTCATCATTTTAAAGAATATAATGTTTTTTTATTATTATTTTTTTTTCTACACGCTCACAACTGTCTATTACAATGTTTCAGTATATCCAAATGCTTGCAGACTGGCTGGATTTCCTCCCTAGGGAGTTATTCATATTTTAATTTATTTCAACAGAGAGGAAAAAGCATTTTTTTAAAGGGAACATGGTAATCTTGTCATTTACAGGGCTTATGAACTGTCATAGGCTGGTTTAATTGGCCACTTTACACACTTCGTAACATTTAGTAGGTGATTTGGTTCAGCCGGATGAATCTCACCCACGTGATAAAGGTTTCAGCTCATTTACTTCACAAAAGTCAAGAGATGAAAGAGTTAAGAAAATGTGGATGTTCAAACATAGGCAGAATGGTAAATGTTAAACAGTGTGTGAAATGGCCACTTAAACCAGCCAATGACAGGTCATAAGCCCTGTAAATACCTAGACTTCCATATTCCCTTCTCAAAAGGTTTTCCCCCTCTGTTGAAATAAATTTAAACTTTCTATTAGTTTAGCATCACTTTTATTATTTTTTATTAGCGTATCTTAAAAAGAAATACGGCAGGTTTTTTTCACCGTGTAAATTAATTATTTATTTATTTATTTATTCACACTCTTTATCAAAATACAATTCCATGTTCACTTTGCCCAGCTAACAAGGGTACATATTCCGTTCCAAGCTAGGCAATTACATTTTAATATATTATAAAAGTTAACAAATTAATATAGAGCACAGACAAACAAAATATAAACTTATTCGGATACACATTTTGATTTATATACATACAGACATACACATATATACACACATATATATAAATATACACATATATACACATGTACATACACACACACGTACATACACCCATGCGCATACACATACATACATTCATAAAAACATAGACAATTTATTTATGCGAAACTTCATGGTTGTCATCTATAAATATATTTTTTTAAAATTATTCCTTATTTTTATATTTTATTTTTGACATCCAGTAAGGTTCTCCAATCCGTGGCATGCATCAGCTTTTCTGACTCCCTACGACCAATGTCATGAAAGAGCGAGGTCAACACCTTCCGTAACTTGACAACACTCCCGTCTTTCCACGATTCTGGCAAAAGGTTATGGACCTTTTTGCCTACGTAATAGTATTGTCTCGATGCCAGAACAGTGTTGACCCCTTCACCTATATCAAATCCCTATTAGAGTATCTTGTATTATGGTTGTGGTTGACGCTTGGGTAAATGTCTCTATTTATGTGTGTAACCACTACCGTTCTCAATATATACTGTTGAATAATATTCAGTACTCTGAATTCTTTGAAGAGCAAGTCACTTGGATAACGAAATGTTTTTTTTTTAAATGACTCGGATTAAAGATTTCTGTGCAATTGCTACAGGTTGCTAATTAATTTTAATGTTTTACAATATTCATGCATATCACGTCCATTTTATATTCTCACTAGTTAATTGTAGGAATTAGTAATTGAATGTACCAAATCCTTTATTGTATTTCCTACTTTATATATTTCATATATCTACCATACTTGTTTAAGCCCTCCGGCGTTTTTATGTGAATCAAATAAATAAATAAAATCAAAATTACTCGTTTTACAAATTATGGCGGTTTAGACAGTTTCCGTGTTAAGACATTATTATTTAACATGGGAAAAGCTTAAAAATCCATTTTAAGTTTGTGAATATATAAACAGTACAATAATTTATAATTAATATTTAAATAAACGGTTGAATTTATTTATTTATCTTAATACATACACAGTCTGCATACATATGTATAAGACCGGGCATATATTTTTTTAAAAAAAAATTCATCATATATTATTTATTAAAATTAAGCTATAACATGAATTGGAAAAAATACCCACAAAGACTTCAGCGTCTGAGCGTGAGCCATTACTTTTTTTATTATTAAAAACTTTATAGCATATATATATATGGTATGACATGACTATGAAAAGAAAAGAAAAGAAAAGTAAAAGAAAAACCAAATTAACATATGCTGAAATTACGAAAACATGATTTATTTGCAGAATGCATTTATTTTATTTTTTATTTTTTTAAGAATGTGTCTATCTGTTTCTTGCATGCTATTCGAAGCCCTCAAACCTACTTTAAACTGTACCAGTGATTTAATGTTTTGTAGTTCTTTAGTTAGAAGGTTGAAGGATCTTGGACCAACATGTAAGGAGTGTCTCTGTGCAAACTTAGTTCTGCACCCTGGAACTTACAGTATACTATCGGATCTATTACTAATACGATTTAAATTATGACTAAACAATTCCCTATTCAAGTATACATATTTTAGGCACTGAAATTAAATATTATTACTCATTTAAATATGGTTTCACACCTCGATAATTTCTTGGGCCCAGAAAAGCACCCGAAGCTTTAGACTGACCACCTGATTATTCTTCTACAGTTAAAAAATATATATATATATTTTTTGTAAAAATTGAATATTGGAATCGGCAGCGGGCCGTAGTTTTCCGATCCCTGATTCAAGTGACCCTACGTTTTGTTACCATAAAAGCTTTAAATTTTTAATTAATTCGATCTAAAACCTTGTCCGTAAGTAACTTTATTTGAACAAGCTGAATATTTCAATACAAATGTATATTTTAAAGTCAGAACTTGTATTTACTTAGCTACGTTGAATTGTAATACAACATTTTGTTCCGTGGTTGAATAGCTACTTGAATTAAACATTAATATGCCCGAATAGTAGGGTTTACTAGCTAGCTTCGTTACTGTACTATAGATGGCGTTATGTATACCCACTATTTATTTTCAGTATCCGATTAAACTTGACGTTTGCATTCTTTTTAATTCATAAAAGGTTCGAGCTGTGTAAATAAGAATACAAAAATAAACTTAATATTTGTATTTCGAATTTATATATTAGACTAGCGGACCTGACAGACGTTGTCCTGCCCGAAAGTTAGCTTGAATGCTATTAGCTGGTTGAAAAAACGTTTTTTCGTAAATAAGGACACACGTTATTTATTGTGGTCTTTTTTGGGCAATTTATATATTCGTAATAAGAATTAATTTTTCGTTTTATTTCCTCATGTGATTTGCTAAGAAGCTTCGTTGTGCCAAAATCGAAATCGTGCAAAAATCACTTCTCTAGTGCCATAATCCATGGAGATAATACGAGAATAAGTTTTAATGAAGAAAAGTCAGACTTCGTTTTACCCCGAACCTTCTAAAATTTTGACACTCAATTAATGCCCAACTCGAATTTAGTCATTATTTAACCGCCAGCCGTGTTTTAAAATGAGCTTGACATTTAAGTCGAAACCAAAATAAATTAAAAGAAAAATGCCGGATTGAAATTAAAAAAGTGTGATGAAAACACACATTTGTTTCTAACTTTTTTTCTACTCAATATATTGTAGACGTTATTATTTGTAAACCTCAAGGACGTAAATAAGAAAAATTGGTAAAACACCGCACGTATATCTGTCAAGTCATTTTACAGAGACACAACACGGCAATTCATTTATATATATATATATAGATGGATAGATAGATAGATGTGCAACTTTGTTTATGCCATTTTCCTGTAGATGGCTTTAGTGGTAAGTAGTACCTAGTCGAAATAAATAAATCACATACGTCATTTAGGGCGTCTACATAACCTCATAGAAATATTAGTCGATTTGAGTCTACATCATAAGATTATTTACTGCTGCGAGATATTGCATCGATTTATATTATATTTTCTTTATTTATTTTATTTTATTAACAAATACGTCAAAAGCGCCTGTTGCAGATATTATAATATAAACATATTTGGTTTAAGGCGGTAGTCTGGTAAAAAAAAAAAAAGGCAGTGGCGGAAAGAGGCGGAGGTGGACAGTGCCGGACAGGGGCAGGGGTGGGACAAGGAGACAGTGGTGAATTTTCATAATATGATGTAGCCACCGCTGTTTTATTTGCTTAACATTCTAAACAACGGACAAAGATAATGTGTAAATATTCAACACTTTACCTGCTTACTGCGCCAATACTATTTTTATAATTATGATTTTATTATAATTTTACACCAAGTATCTGTTGGATTTCTGGGTGAAGTTTGAATTATTTTTTGGTTGAACTACCAGCCTTGACAATGCCTATTTAAACAAACCGTTCATTGATCAGTAATGAAAAAATATTATGTAAAGCTTAACTAAGAAATATAATTAATTAATTGTATAAAACATATTTCAAATATCTATGAAAAACATAATATTTAACAACATATTTGCACTCTTATAACAATTTGAATAAAAGTCTATGAATCCAAATAAGTGAGATTAGGTGTTGAAAAAATTTCATACATTGGTACAATGCAGAGGAATGTGTAATTAAACACGATTTCCCGTGGTTATCAAACAAACGTTTACATCAATTAAAATAATTACGAAAACAGGATTTTTTAAAATTAATTAATTTATTTTTATTTATTTTATTCATTTAAGGGCATTTACAAAAAAAAAATACATGCTAACATACTAAAGAATAAACACAGAACAGAAAAAATATGTGAAATTAGTTAGAAATGATATGATAAAAAGTTTTACAAAGTAACAAAAAAAAAACAATAATAACAAAGGTATGCAAGAAAAAACAGTGAGCATATAAACAAAAAATGCAAAGATATAAGCTTATGAAATAAATTCTGTAAAGCGAACACAGTAAATAAAGTGTTACGGTAAGCAAGAAAGACAAATTTAGGTTAAATTAATAAACAAACAAGCATATATTATCGCGAAAAATAAAAAATTAAAATATATATACATAAAATGCATATTTGCCAATATTATAATGTAATTTAATATAATAGTAAAAAATAAAAAACGAGTATAAGGTTATAAAAATAAACAAGTATTTTTTTTAATTTATGGAATTGAATTGTCAACAATAGTTTGACAAGCAGCTACAAATACTTTTTATAGCGTGGACTTACAAGATAATAAAGTATCGGACAGAATGTGTGCAGCCGTTCCATAAGTGTTATCTAACCTATGCAGTCTCGGTATCAATTAATTGTTTTGTTGGTTGGAAGAAGTACTGGAGCAATGAAACAATAAAGTACTCCTAGTGTTGACAGCAGGTATTCTTAAATTAATCAATTCAAGTATTTTTGGTACGTCAAAAAGAGAGTTTACAATTGTATGCAGTACAATGAGATCATTAATAGTTCTTCTTTCAGAAAGTGTTGATAGGTTGAGCAGTGTTAATAAATAGTCATAATACACATTTTGAATTGGAATGTTTCATTTATAGTTTATATATGGTAGAAAATTTTGTTGAACGTTTTCTATATTATAAACATGAACATTATAGCGTTTCTCAAAATAAAGCCCAACATTTTAATGCCTTGCATGAAATTTCGTTGATATGATAAACAAAAGACAATTTTTGATTAAAAAAATACCCCGAGATCCTTTATCACTGATACAGTAGAGAGATTAACACCGTCAATACTGTAACAAAAAATAATCGTTTTTTTATTCGATGAAAACGAATGATCTGACATAAAATTTCATTCACCCCTTACCTTCATGTAACAAAAATGACCAAGAAACGCTGCGATTGGTGTACCAATGCAGTGCCCTATACACCATTAGGTGCGGAAAAAGAATGATGATGATGGTGGTAGTAAAATTTGTCCACCAAGTTACGGCCTGCTTCAAACACATTTAAAATTATAATCAACTGATATTTTAATTAAAAAATATAAGGGTTGGGTGGACAATTGTGGTATCACCCAAAAAAGAAACATATATTTACAGGAATAGTTCATTTTTTTTTCGCAATAAACTGTGTATGTTTCTAACAAATGCATGTTTATTTATTTGATTCATTCAAATTTGTACAAAAATTACCAATATCTTGATTAAGCCAAACTAATAATAAATAAAAGTTAATCTATTAAAAGTTTTTTTATTTATTAAATATTAATGCAAATAAAAATAACAGAAAATTATCCTCAAAAAGATTGACAGTGATATTAGTAAATAAATAAATTATTAATTTATTTTTTTTCTTTATTTTTTTATTTATGCCAAGGTACATTGTATATATGACAAAAAATTCAAACATATCCTTTACTCCATGAGACCAAAAGACTTGGTAATGGAAAAACCCTTCTCTTGAAGACGCTTAATCTCTTAAGATCTTGGCATTTCTCGCACTATTCGTTAACCTCAACTTTTTAATTATTCTGATTAGTATCGACGCAGTATCCAACATATGCTGAAAGAAACAGCGAAATGGTTACCTGGATTCAGTATAATCTCCCATTCCTCTGTCTAATTCTTCAGTCAGAAAACTTGTTAAACTTTCAAACTGTGGGTCATCAGATGTTATAAAAAATCGTTGTTTTCAAAAATTACATGAATAAAGTTTTACCTACGATTTTAAAATACTGTTTGAATATTGTAAATTTGGAATGAATTTATTTATTCAAAACTCTTTAAAGTAGTACAAAAAACAATTCTTAAAGTAAGGAGGTTGCACGGCGTTTATCATGAACCCCCTAATAAATCAACAAAAAATAATATTTAGAGTGATACTTCGATGTCTCCCCAGTTTCCAATCTGAGACTTTGTTTTAATTCAGACAAAAGACATTTTTTTAAAAAGAATCATTAACACAGTTCTGTGCCTCGATTATGAACGCCATCATCATCTGTATATATCGAGACGGGATACTAAACGTCTGTACTATCTGTATCTTACCTCGGTATGTTCTACCTACTTGTCATATCGACATCATATGATCAAAACAAGCCAATGGAATGACCGCAATCAATTAGTCCGCGTTCCTTACGTCATCAACATTTAAAATGGTTTTTATTTATATTTTAAATAGACTTCTATAGTAAAAAGCGCTCACTTCAAAGCAATTATAAACTCCAACAAATCCTAATTCAAGCAAAAAATGCTCGCTTCAACATGAATTTTGCATGGTTATGGAAGTCGCCTAGACGGTACGCTTAATGATCATCTGTATGTATCTACCGATTGACTACAAAGCCGGCTGTATTAACGTCTCGATACATAGACTTGGAAAGAAAGTAAAACATATGGAAAAAATATAATAACTAAATTATTTTTTTCGAGTGGTAACTTTCTGACGCCTATAATCTGTGTCTGACGCCTAGATACTCTTATTTGTTAATAGAAGAGAACCTTGTGACATTATTTTCACATCTAGGCGTTCGTTTTATTAAAGTGACAGTTATGTTGGAATTTACTTATTTGTCTCTCATATTTTTAAAAGGATTTTAAGAAAAAAAGTGTCAACCTAAAAACGATTAAAAATTTTAATGTATTATAATTAAAGGAAAAATTGCTCGATGCAACAAAATTATTGACACTCTTAATGCGTAGATACACGTATCGAGGGGTTCTAGACCCGTCAGTATAAAATTATGAACTTACATCAAAACTTGATGGTGAGGGTATCGGTACTATACCTTTGTAGTCGGTCGGGAGACTTTTATCTTCAACTATGACGTCATACTGAATCTATGTCATTTTAGAACGAAGACATGTGTACCATGACGTACGCTTCCCCTTGATTCATATCGATGTACCTACCCAAAACTTTAAGGGGGGGGGAGGGTCGGTAGTATATCTTTATAAATGCTAGAGGGAATTTATCTTCAACTATACCGCCAAGATGAAGGTACGACGTCTTTATCTTCCCATCATAATCGAGGCCCAGGAGAAGAGATTTCAGCAGAATGCTCGTAAAAGGTTTTCCTGTAATTTGAATTATTTAAAACCAAAAACACGTACGACTTTTGCTCAGATAAATTTTTATTTTGTGACCCCATGTTATATATAATAATTCCAGCAAAATAACATATTCAGACACAAAAACATTAATAGCCTTCCTAATAAAATTATAGAAATAGGAGATATAAATTAAATTTAAAGGAACACATTTGGAAAACAAACAAGAATATATATTTGATACACAAAGGGCAATTGAAAAAACATTTTTTTTTTTATGTCAATTCTATTGATTTTAATTTTATTATTTATTTAATTTTATTCAGAAAACATACAGTCATACATAATAAGTATTAAAAACAACAATTTTTTTACATAAAAAGACCAATTAAGTTTTCATATATTTTGAAAAAGATATGAACATTAAATGAGAAAATAATAATTGTAAACATTTGTGTTTCCCATGGAGGTAATAAATAAAAATACCGAATGCACACTCCGAGCCATCCACGCACACACACATCAACGCACATATAAAACGTACACAAATATATACATTACATGCGGCACATATACATCGGTAGTCAGATGGCAGAAGGGACAGCATAAAAAAACATATCATAATTGAAAATGTATTGGAACTCAAAATATATCTTAATTGTTTTACTCGTATATTAAATAATCAAATAAATATAATATTTGATTGAAATATATAGGTTACTAATTAAAAATACTTGGCACACTCCCACTTATTTTTTTGACCAATTAGTGCTTTCGCCTTCTAATGGGCATCTTTAGACTGGTAGTTTTTTTTTCCTTATTATGAATTACGGCGAAGAAGCTTGTTTGCTTTGGAACTGATGGGTGAAAAATAATAATTAAAAATAATTTCGGTTAAAAACAAAATTGTTTTGTTAATTATATAATAATATTATTGTTTGTTTTTAAGAGCCAAAACCACTCGCAAAAGAGTGGAGGTGTATAAAAAAAAGTATGTACATATTCTGCAAAAAATATTTCTATTATGCGATGCAAATTTTGTTTATCGTTACTATTGGCAATAATGGTATTAAATTTAAAAAAATCGTCCAAACTTTGGGGACCTGCGGGTCCCGTCGGCGCCGGCCGGTTTCGCCCACTACCGCGTTCTTTACTTAACATGTAGAAAACATTTTAATATAATTACAGGCCACGCTCGCCGGCGGGTCGCGGAAGATTCGGAATTCTCTGACGGAACGGGGCGCCTTTGTTTGTGTCCGTAATGAAAATTTCAAACATTTCCCGTATGAATATTAAGCGCATTTCGGCACAACCGCCGCTGAGATTTGTTTTGTTTTTTTAAATTTAATAAATGGCCCCCGTTGCCCTGTCTTACCCTTTCTGCCTACGGGAAGTCTATAGCGTGGGTCAACCACCGGCGGCCCGCGAGCGAGGAAAGGCCCGCCATTAACTTAACTCTTGCCTGATGTCACATGAGTTTACATAAAATGAAAATCTCGACAATATACCTTTTTCATTTTTTAACTCTTGTGTGGCTGTAATGTGACACTAGTCGACATAGGATACAAGACTTTGTTTATCTCTCTTATTTTTTTTATTTATTTTTTGAAGTTTTATTCATTTTAACAAATAAGTAACATACATAATTGTATTTTTGTTTCCGCAAAGCCGAAGCTTGTCTGCGGGTTACATTACATTTTTTTTTTAAATTCATAAGTAAGTACATAGTTTAATAATAATTAAAGAATAAAATATATTTATACACTTAAGTTTCACTTGCTGTTTAATAATTTTTTGACTATTTTTTAAAATGAAATAAGATTTTTTTCTTCACGATTTTTAGCTGGTATTAAATTGTGCAGTTTTGGTACTACACTACCCATTGTTCTGTCACCATAGTAGTTTTTCTGTCGTGGTACCATCAGCTGCTGTGCCGATACTTGTCGGGTCATGATCTGGTGGTTTATTTTGGATTTAAAATTGCAATCGAGGAAATGATCTGTCATTATCTTATACTGACACGAACTCGTATTTTTGTATTCTTCAAATGGTCATTTTCACACCGAATTTGGAGTCAAATTTGTATAAACATACTTGATGTTAATACAAAAAATATTTATCCATGCTACTAATTCAGCAACACATCTGTATAAGAGAGAGCACGGAAGACAGAGACGCTGTTCTGTAGTGGGTCTTGTGTAAAACAGATTCAGTCAGTTGATGACAATGATGGGGGATGCACGAGTGTAATATGAGCGGCGTATTATAATTTTTAATTTATTCTGCTATAACAGGGCTACATTATACGTTTATTTGCACAAATTATGAAGAAAAAATTATGAAACAGTATGTCTCCATATTTTTTTTTTAAATTTCTGAACTTTAGAATATCAAGTAACACGATGTTACATCACCGCGCGCAAAGGGATTTTTTACCACAGTCTTGGTTATGATTATAAAAATTATGTACTCGTATTTCGCTATATTTGTCCTAAATGAGATGATCATTTTATTATATTTATTATGGGAAATAGATTGTAAAACAGTATATACAAAAAGATTACGCGTAAATTTTAGTTTTGAAGTGTCGGGATTTTAAAATATTTCGACTTCTGCTTAATGTAAGACGATACTACAGAACTCTTTGCAGATAATTTTTTTAGCAGTATTTTAAAAGTTAAAGCTTATTTAAAATCGTAAGATTTATTATTTCAGCAAACTTTACAGTTTTAAATAAATTAGTTGAAACAATTTAATTCATTATGTGGCTCAACTGCCGGTATGATTCTAAATATGTTCTCAAGTATATGACTGTCATATGTTAGGAAACTTGGTCCTTCAGGCCTCGTGTAATTAGCCCTCCGGACTCAATTAATCGACCCTTTGGGCATTAGTTCATTGGAATCTAAGGCACTTAAAAATATCACCCAATCGTTTGGAGTAATCTATACGATATGAAAAATAATCTGACACCCAAAATAAGGCTACCAAAATTTACAAATATATTTCATATCTACGCAAAAAGATCAATTAGTTAGCGATTAAAATTGAATTGTGAAGAATATGTCATTAAAAACAATAACAGTCAGGTATTGCCGACTGTAACATGTGATTTAATTTATTCTCTCAGCTTTATTAAATTGGCCCTACGAACCTTAATGAATCTGTACTATTGGCCTTATTAAATTGAACCTACGGGCCTTACTTAATTAGGATATCGGATGCGCTCTATAAGTTGTCTATAATACAGATTTGAATCAATAAAAAAATATTTTAAAAGCACCCTTGGGGGATTAATCCATAATAATAATTAAAGACATATTTTTTTTAGGATGCAACTTATTTTATTTTACAGTTAAAAAAAAAAAAAAAATTCAGGATATTAATATAATATATTCTTGTATGCGTATATAGATAAAAAATAAATAAATATTCGTTTTAATTTTTAAAGTTTTACACTTTTTGCCCATTTTCAAATTGTTCATTTAACGCTTTCTTTTTGAAAGAACTATTATACCTATATTTTTTTATGCTATTAACCTTTTTGCAGTTGAAAATTTTTTGGAAATTGTTACTTTAACTGTTAGTTGTAGTTTATTTTTCAATGCAATATTTAACTAATTACTTAATTCTGCTTGCTTGTGTGTATAAGTAATATTTTTTTTTCTCATAGATACAAAAAGCACACAGTGCCATAATTCAATAGAAAAATAAACAAAACTAAAGTACTAGATCTTGATCTATTAAATCTAGCTCTTTTACAAAAAGTTTGTTGCCTCTGGTTTATAGTCCTGCGTCCTGCGTCCTACATCCTGTAACAGACAGCCTTTGATAGCGTGTGCGTCCATCCCCAAGTCAGTCCTTTTCCTTTTTCCTGATTATTATTATCAAGTTATTTTATGCAGTGCGGATGTTTTAATCCTTACGTATTGTAAAATTTGGAGCCCATTTGCATAATTATGCCAAATCTTAAACAAATACACAAAAGCGTACTCGCGATTTTAATTTTGAATATATTCAGACATACTTAAAGGGTCGTAATGGAGTTACAAGAGTAAAGGTATTTTACAAAGGTTTTATTGTCCCTTATTAAACACCCTACTTGAATGGAAGTAATGCCTTTGAAGTTATCAATTGAAGCACATAATTTATTTTAAATCTCATATGACAAGAAAATAAGAATTTACACAATTTTATTATAGAAAAAATATATGATAATATGGGTTTGATTCTAAAAACTTTTAAGTACGTAGTACTTACTGGTTGAAATTGCATTTTTTGTTAAATTATTTAACACGAGTTATATACTGTGACACTTTTTAATACCATTTTAAAAACCAGTTGTAACAAAATATTTTGTTTAAATGTTGGATAAAAAAACAAAAGAAATAATAAAATAGTTTTGTTTTCAAAGGAAAAAAAAAATAGTGATTTTCCCAATGAACTAAAAAGTATTTTAATTAATACATCAGTATATAAATTCAAAGTAATTTTTTTGATCCTTAGTAAAATCAGCTTTCTATTTTAATTAGTAATACTGTATTATTATTTCCCGTTTTTCTTTTTATTTCGTATATTTTTTTTACTCATGTAGGAATATACGAAATTATTTCATTTAAATTAACTAGATAAATTTAACATTGTAAGTCATTCTCCAAGCACAAGAGCTAGTCTCTTTTTATAAAAGAAACAGATTTTACATTAAAGAAATTGTAAAAGTAGATTTTAAAGAGAAAAAAAAATGTACCTATCAATAAAGTTATTACATTAATCAATAAAAATATAAATAAATTTACATATTAGTGGTACGTTTTATTCTTAAGTGATTTGTCAATTAAAAGGCGAAGTGTATTAAAAAATTTGATTAAAAAAAAACATAAATTTCTAAAATACAATATTACGTAAGCAAAACAATCCCCAGGGGCATGACCCGTGGGTGAAAACTAAACTTATTATCTTTTTCAAAACTGAATGTTTTTTTACGGATACATGGATATTATGTGTGTACTAAAGGAATTATTTGCAATTTTTCTGTATTTTTAATGTTTCTGTATCTTTTATTCTTTTGAAAATATTTAACGTACAATTTTTATAAACAATAGGTCTCAAACTGATAACCAACCGACAAAGTTATATTATCTTACAATATGTATATATATATTATTTTTTTTTTTTGAAATAAACGGCACTTAGTGCCTTTTACATATTAGTTACAAATACAATTATATATACATACATGTAAGCAGAAGTAATACAGAGCATTTAAAACAATATTATTAATTAACAAGTTAAGAAAGTCTAAGAAATATAAACTATATAAAAGAAAAAAATATTACTAGTTATAGAATTATCGATAAAAAAAGGTTTATTTGGTATTAGCAATACTTTGAACCAGTTAAAAAAAAAAAAAAAACTAAGAAAACAATATTGAATAACATTAAAAAATATATATATTTGTATTATTATTTAAAACTAATATTTAGGTAAATAGTATATGTTTATATATAAAACTTTATAATAATGTAAAAAAATGATAAAGAGAATATATGTTTATTCAATGAAATTACTTTAATTTTACTGAAAATTATTTAAAACTTGTCTAACATATCATTTATAAGAACGACAGGAATTCGCTCCAAAACAAACAAACCAGCCAGAAGCCAGTTGTCAAACGAAATTTCTTTTGTAATGCTAATTACCGACGTATAAAAAAATTATAATTTAATTAGGTATTCCAGTAATCAAAAATTTATTCGTCGATTTCGAATTTCGGAAGATACGATATAAAAAAATCTTAAAATTTGTGTTTATTTCAATGAACTGAAAGGGTTCAAATACTCCGATTAATTTCAAAGTACCGAATATCTGAGTCCTTTCAGTTAGTGAAAACTAAATAATTTACTTCTGCGCTTACTGAAATCAATGAATAAAATAATATTTAAAAGTTGCATCAATCAATGCGGAGGGAGGAATTATTTATCGAAAATGAAAGCCACTGTTGAAATCCCGTAGCATTTAAAATGTTCATAACATACTCGACCCTTGTACGATGGGGTGGCAGAAAACAGTGTGTACACTGTACACTCGCAACCCTCAAACGTCGCCATCCCTTGTACGAAGAACCGCGAAAGAAATTTAAATAATCTCCCATTCTGAAACAAATTCCCACTGTAATGTTTAATCAAATCTCATATTGTTGTATTATTATATTTCGCGGCCTTTCATATATTTATGTTGGGTGTTATGCCGTGTGTTTCATATATTTCGTGAAGCTCGCAAACAAACCCTTTGCTGGGGGTTCTTCTTTGTGGTGTTAATTGTAATTTTATTAAGATTTCCATTCGTTTTTAGCGGTCATTCTTTGTTCTACCGGATTAACGTAATGAATATAAAATTTTGTAATGTGTTTCGGGGTAAATATATTATATTTTAGACTTTCATCTCATTTGTTTGGGGCTAACTGGGTGGGCGGACTTTGAATATTTGGCCATTTTATTTGCTGTTTTACAAATTTATTTATTT
This sequence comes from Micrasema longulum, assembly GCF_059751315.1. Taxonomy (NCBI): domain Eukaryota; kingdom Metazoa; phylum Arthropoda; class Insecta; order Trichoptera; family Brachycentridae; genus Micrasema; species Micrasema longulum. Next base: position 383,389 of record NW_028278692.1, on the reverse strand, counting down.
ATTCATTAATGAATTACATTTTTGCAAAAATTTTATTTTATTTTTGAACTAGAACAGGCCAGGGTGCCCAATTGCAGTGGTGATACAAAATACCCGGGCTAGTGAAAAAACACATTTAATTGTTAAGTTCCCACCGGTAATCGAACTCGAAAACTTAAGAGTGTGAGTCAAGCATCTTAACCACGACACCATAAAGGGTACATCTTATTTTAGTTACAAAATTGGATGATTTATGGCCCCTTGACTAGTGCCGCAGACTCAAGGATCGAAAGGTTCCAGGTTCGAATCCCGCTTTACCACAACTTAATTATTATTTTCTAATGTGTTTTTTTCAACCCTTTGAAAATGGCCCCCAAAATTAAAATATTCCGGTAAATCATAAGAACGCAAATATTTTATTTTTTTTAAATAAAAAAAATCTTATTATACTCTTTTGTAGATAATGTAAATAAACACAAATAAACTTACACAAATATGCAAATATAATTACTTTAAACATAGTGCACAGCAAACATAACGAACACAACAAACGTAATTAAAAACACGGATATTTACAATGAGAGAACAACTTTGAAGAAAGAAGGACTCACTGGGTGATCAAAGGCAGAAAATCTAAATACTTCCCCCGTAAGAGGAGGACAAAACAAAATAACGTGCGCGTTCCACTCGAAAGCAAGCACCGTTCCAACTGTATCAACATCCACAAAGATGCTAAGGCTATCAGATTACTCAGAGCTCCTTTGGGCAGCTTTTCTCGTTCGGCAACGAGCAAATTTTCCGTGTATTTGGGCACCGCCAAAAAGACGTATGTCCTTAGATGCGGTATGTGGTAGGCAAGCTGTATCAGCACTCCACAGGAACCGTTGTCTGTCCACCATATTTAACTCCCCTAGGCGTCCGCGCATCTGAAGAGCTCCTAACGCGATACCCAAGTCCGGACAAACCGACGGAAGTGAGTAAAATTAATACGGTTAGCCATCAGATCGACAATCCACGCTGGTTGCATGACCCCTGTCAAACCATTCAGCATCTCAACTCTGGCATCATCCAATAGCACACAGTGCCACAGGATGTGTTCGGCCAATTGATGGTCATCTCCGCAAGCACAAACCGAGACAGAAACAAATCCAAGCTTACGAAAATTGTCTCTTAACTCCTCATATCCCAAAACTATTTGTGCGGAATAATAATCAAACACCAAGAACTAACTACACATTCTGTTTCTAATGGAAAATAAAAAAGATTACGTCTTTCTCCCTGTACGTGCCATGTCTCATATATTCTGCCACAGCCCCATATGTTTTTGTCAGTACTAGCAGAGGAACCCTTTGCCCACTAAGAAGTGCTAGTCTAGCTTGATGTTTTCAGACAAATGATGTTACCTTAATATTATTGCATTAGACAGTACTCTATAGTCAACTTTATTAGGCTTGATATGACAATATTATTATTCCGCCGAAGTGTAAAAAACATATTCTTCATAGCTATAAACATGTCAAATTTCTTCTAAAAAAAGTGTTCGAAATCAAAGGAATTACTTTTTTTAATCTGCTGCTGAAGCATATAGAATCCTTGTGGAGACTTGCAATGACCATGTTCTGTTAGAAACAAAATGCAAATATTCCTTTCGTTGCTTTTAAAATAATGATTTTAATGTTAAAGAAATAGAACTCTCTAGCGCACTGCAAAAGTTAAAAGACAAAAGAAACACTGCTCGGTGAAGAATCATGTCAGATGCAAAACGTACTTGCAAAACCATAAGGAGTTGATCGCACAACAGTTGCCAAACGTTTAATAGAATCAGGAATTAAAAAGTAAGTCAATTGAGTCCCGTGCGAATTGAAGCCGAGAGACGTCGAACGAGAGAAAGAGCGAGAACTTATTCAAGTCAGCAATTATATTAGAAATTTTATGTTGTTAGTAACCACCATTTTGTAAACGAATCTTTTGTAAGGAACCAGGAATAATTTTACACAACAGAGCGAGATGACAAATAATAAAGCAAACAGAAGCCGATACCAAATTTTGCAAACAATTAAAGATAAAATACATCGTAAATAGTCTGATTAACTGTCGTATCAGATACACTCGTAAAACAAAGAGGCTACAATTGTACAAGAAGAGTCGTTCCACCCCCGCGCAGTGCTCCGTGGGTAGGGGGGGGGGGGGGCATTATTTAAGAAATGGTGCCTCCCGCTTCAATTCTGTTTGTAAAACACCGCCATAGCTGTTTATTAGACACCCCCCGCCACTTCAACCCTGTTGTGGAGCAAATACATTATTCGTAACGATATCGGGACCAAAATAAGACATCTGCGACGACTCCAAAATGAATTTTATTTTAAGTTTTCAGGATATTATTTCCGTGTATTAACGGTGGTTCAAATTAATTAATTCAAATCAGCGGAACATTAAAAAACTAGAACCAATAACAAATTGCACCCCCAGAAGTACACTGTGGTGTGTCTTTATTAGCCAGCTTGCAGGAGATTTAGTACAAACTTTTTAAAATTTGTTATTTAATCATCTTCTCCTGGGTGAAGCATATGGACATCACCAGTTGCCTGTATTTTTGCTTTCTCTCACGTCAATCCAGCACCTCTTAGTTGGGCTGAATAAAGTCGTAAGATCATCATCGACGGCCTTCCAGAATGGCGAGAGCCCGCAGATTTAAAGAAAATGCAACTTGGGGTAAGGTTCTCCTGAGGCATGCGCAGCAAACATTATTATTATTTTTTATTTATTTATTTATATATACGCCTAATGGGCATTTTTATGGACACATTTATGCAAAGAAAATTATAATAAAAAAATTAGAAAGACTCAATGGTTTATAGTAGACTTTGTGGGAGTGGAAGCGGTAGAGAGGTGTTTATAATCGAATTTGATTCAGTGATCATTTGAAAGAAGACAACTTGATATCAAAGAAATCACGACTGGTATGTTTGTTGGCAGACCTAAAGAATCTGGGCATAGGGGAATGAAAACCATAGTTAGTTCCATGGTTGTCGGTATGAAAGAATAAGTTTTGTCTGAGTTTTCTAGTTGGGATATTTAATTTTATTGAGCTCAGTAGTTCGCCTAATATTCTCCTCAAACATTTACTCTCAAAACTCAGAAATTTGGTGTTCTGGGGTTTGGTAAGGTGCCAAGATTCATTCCCATATAGGAGTACTAGCATTACACGAGAGTCAATCAATCATGATGATCAGTTATTTTGGAGTATTTGCTGATTTTACTTTAAAAAATAAAGAAAAATAGTGTAGTATCTTAGTTACAGCAGTGTTTTCATCGATATTTTATTAATCTTTGAAAAAAATACTGAAATTTGCGGTATATATCGCTCAAAAAAAATCAATCAGATACCTTAGTGTCCTTTTTAGAAAGAAAATACGGTTAAACTGCACTCATTGCTCAAAACAGCCAAATTTAGACATCTGAAGGCGTGCTTACTTTTGAGAGTGCGATATATATTTATTTATATACACGCCCAATGGGCATTTTTAAGGACATATTTGTACATATAATATTATTATAAAGAAAAGTAGAAAGACACAATGGTAGACTTGGTGGGAGTGGAAGCGGGAGACAGGTATTTTTAATTGAATTTGATTCAGTGAACGTATGAAAGAAGACAACTTGTTATCAATGAAGTCAAGACTAAGAATTCTGGGCATAGGGGAATGAAAACCAAAGTTGGTTCCATGGTTATGGGTATGAAAGAATAAATTTTGTCTGAGGTTTCTAGTTGGGTTATTCAATTTTATTGAGCTCAGTAGTTCAGGAGCATCAAAGAGTGAGTTGAGAGTTTTAAATAGTATCAGAAGGTCCGATTTATTTTGACGGTCTTGAAGAGAAGATATATTTAACACTTTGTGTTCCGGAGCCGTGTAAATACGTGGAATGTGCAAAATTTTCCTCACCTCGAGTTTTTTTCTAAATACGGGCATAAAAAGTTAACCTTAGTAATATTATTTTATAAATAATTTGTTTTCGTAGATGGAAATCTAAACTTTGTTTTCTAAAAATATAAACTCCATTTCAGTACATCTAAATATTTGTAGACGCCCGCAAGATTCAACCCTTGAGAGATTTTATCAAGATATATCAACAGATATAAAGGACACATTCATTACTACAATAAATACTTACATAATTTAAATATATGCGTCCTTGTACTGTCTTAAATCTAATTTTACAAATATTAAGTAATATTAATTTATAACAATGCGCATTCAATAATAGGATAGGCATTAACAGAGATTATGACCCGACATTAGGTGATTTAAAAATTAAAATATATTGAATTTTTACGTTCTAGTTTTTACCAGAATTATTTGTAAAATATTATCAATTAAATAAAACGCCGAACCTTTATAGACGTAGGTGAGATTCTTGTAACAAAGAAATATTGTATATCTATTTAAACATGTGTTACTCATTAAAAAATCCCTGTTGGAATACAATCTAAGCGTTTATGGATAGAAATAATTATTTTAATTTGTAAAGAGTTTTTAAAACATGTAAATTAGGAAAACATCCAAACTTCGTTGTTCAAATGTTTTTATTTTCTTGATTTTATTTTAAGGTACAAATTATTTCCCTTTATCATTTTATTTGTGAATATTTTAATTTATTTATTTATATATTTCGACGGCTTACGCTTTTAACAAAGTATAAAATAATAATAAAAAAAAAACGATTAAAATGAAACAAAATACAAAACACCTATACACCTAAGTGAAGAGAATATAGATACATAAAATCAGCAGAAAATCAAAAAATAACAAAGAAAATTTAAAAAAGAAATTATGGCATAGATATGCAGCAAATTTAAAATTTAAAAAAAAAATAAATATAAAAAGTATTGCAGTAAAAGAGTATAGTAAAAACAGTAAAATAAGTATATCACTTAGTACGTTTTTATAATATTATCTTAATTTGTAAATTTGTATTTTTTACTAAAAATGTTATAACATAGCTCTATTAACATGTTTTTACATAATGGTTATTTAAAACTAATATCTAAAAGGCACTAAGTGCCGTTTATTTTAATAAAATAAAAATATTTTATAAATTGTCATCTAATTATATATGTTGATCAGTTGCAGCGCTCCGATTGCGATTCAAAAACCCCCTTAACACGTTACAGACGGCAAAATAAGTGGAAAATTCGCAACCCATACTCCACCCACTCACAAATATCACCAACACGATATTTGCACCCGCGCACGGCTCCGCGGCCCTTCCGTCCCTGTCGCCCTCGACAGACCACGGGGAAGAGAAAGAGGGATGGAAACGAGTCTCGGCTCTTCCGAGAAATTTCCATACTATGTTTCTTATCATTCTTAACATTATTAGTAATTAGTACTGAAATAGGCGTTGCTGGTATTAAATATGATAAATTCGAGTGTATAGGGTTTCGGGGGGAAATTTTGTATAAAACAGTTAAACGCTTAATGTTTTTTCGCAATGCTTGGAGCTGAGTCTGTTTTACGACTGGTTTTGCCATACTTGGAGATAAATTTGGCGAAATTTGTCGAAATAATTTTCTTTCAGTCAATTTTGAAGGTTTGTGTATATAATATAAACACGGGCATTTCGCTGACAGAGTATTTTGAAATACTCGAATCTTAGAATTATTTTGAGACGTTTATTCACTGATAATATTGCTGTGTTTTATTTATTATTTTTTTAATACCTAAACTTCAATTTAATTAATTTAACACTTATTAAGAACCTTGTGATTTTCCGTGTTATTTGGATATAAATTCTTCTTCTTCACGTGTCATGTCGAATCCCCCCGACGTTGACGATCACTTGGGAGAAAGCTTCCCTATCCTGAGCAGTGCGAAACAGCTCCTCCACAGTTCTAATCCTGGTCCATGCTCGGATGTTTCGAAGCCAGAAAAGCTGTTTTCTTCCGGCCCCTCTACGTTCCTCGATCTTCCCCTTCATGACAAGCTGAAGTATGGCATATTTATCACCTCTCAACACATGGCCAAAATATGAAATCTTACGCAGCTTAACAGTGGTAAATAGTTCTCTATTAGTATTGGCTCTACGTAATATTCATTGTTGGTTATCATAACAGTGAATCCACATTTCAAATGCTTGAAGGTAGTTTATAATATTAACTTTTAGAGTCCACTCCTCTACGCCGTACAGTAAGATAGCCCATATTTAAGATTTGACCATTCGTTGTCCCAGCTTAAGGTTTATATTATCGTCACAGAGAATATTTTTCATTTTGGATATTCATTATTGTAAGATTATTTTTGTAAGCTTTTTGAATTTCCGTTTTTTTTTCATAATTATCAAACTTTAGACCTCTATTACGAATGTGAAAAATGTTTGATCCACAAACACAAACACAAACACAAACACAAACACAAACACAAACACAAACACAAACACAAACACAAACACAAACACAAACACAAACACAAACACAAACACAAACACAAACAAAACAATAATAAAGAATCCCTAACTCTATGAGACTAACAGCCATGTATTGAGTTGAAATATAATACACAAGAAATACCGGTTTTGTATTTTAGGTACTTTATAAATTTGTTTTGAATATTTTCTATTCTTGTTATATATATGGCATACTGGGGATTCCATATCTGAGATGCGTATTCCAAATGGCTTCTGACAAACGTATAATATAATGAAATTAGGGCCTTTGGATTATCAAAGTGTTTACTCATTCGAATTATGAAACCTAACATGCTCAATGCTTTGGAGGTAATTTTATTGATATGCGATTCAAAAAGTAGTTTTGAGTCTAAAACAATCCCAAAATCTTTAATTTCGTGCTTTCTTATTAGTACATTATTGTTTAGTTTGTAATCAAAATTAAGAATTTTTCTTTTCCTTGTGAATGTAACATAGACGCATTTATTAAACTAAAATATAATTACTTTTAGATCGGTAAATCACGCTTGTTGAGATTTAGACTTAACTTACATTGGAACCTAAGAGTAATAACCTAATAGAATATGGAAAAAAAACATTACTTTATTATGGACTACGAACTTAGCTACTGATTACAGGGTTGAATATTGCAAGCGCTAACCGAAACCACCCGTTACACGTTTGTTGTTCAACAGAGCTTAAGGGCTTCTCGAGAAAATTATTACTCTGAGATTGGTGCTCATAAAAAAACAAATCATTAAAGTCAAATTTGTATTAAATATAAAATTAAAATTTGTAAACAATAAATGGCATAAATTATTATTGTACTACTGTTTAGTTAATTAACTAGTAAGTAGTAATATTATTGTTTATTTTGCAAAAAAATGTCTGCCTTAAAACAGGTTGTACCTAGTTAGGCAGACTAGACATGATCCAGAGAAATCTATTACCTAAGTGTGTATGTAGTAGATAAGGTAATAGTTATTTTTTGTTCATCAACCATTTTTATTATTATTAACATAAGGATAGTGAATTAAACAGGGAAGTTATTGTAAAAAAACTATTTGTTTTTTTTTTAAGTAAAATAAAAGCATTTTAAGACAAATCGTCGGATCCAACGAAAAAAGACACAATTGCAAACAACGCTGTTTACAATTGTGTCCTTTTTCGTTTGATACGACGAAATATTTTTTAATTCTAGGTTTAATTATGCCTTCAATAACCTTCAATAAAAAATTGAAATTCTTTGCATCATTATGTTTTTTTTTTCTTTTTGTTCAAATATTGAATGTTTTTGGCGAAAAAATTTAAAACATAAAAATTTGAAAATTATCTCAATTAATCCGTTCATCTTAGTTGTGGTATTCGAGAAAACTTTAAAAAAAACTTTAAAAGAAAAAACCCAATGTATATCGCACACGATTTGCACCCACTCAGAGTATTGCTTCCAAGAAAGTTCATATTAAAATCGTTCAATTAAAATTAAAAGCACGTCCGCAAGATTTTATCAATAAATTATATACTTTCATATATCTAGTCACCCTTATCAAACTCCATGTAGTTTAATTGGATACATTTTATCACCTGTTAGCGATAAAACTCTCCTTAATTACATGTAATACTAACCGAGACACCTCTCTTTCCCTTTCCCACCAATTGATTCACATTAACCGCAAAAACTCGTCATTTTAATCTCGTCTCTTTCCCGAGTATTAAATTTCATATAATTAGTACGGTTTATATTTTCACGGTGTTGTAATTTATCGACGTTAGGGTTTGGAATCATTTTCAGGCGATAGAAAAATAACCGGTGAAACCAATATATTTCATTTGAAAAACTATTTTAAAATGACAGAAATATTGTAGAAAACCGTTCACTCAATTCATTTGTTGGAAAATTCCAAAACAGGAAGTGTAAAATGAGATGGATACGATCTCTTAATGGTTTTTGTAATTTACGATGTAAAAATTTGATATTATATTTAGTAATCACTGTTAAAATAAAATATGATTTTATTTTATTTTATTTTATTTTATTTGGGAAATCAACAGTTCTACATACATATTTTTAGTAAACAAACAGATATAGTGTATAAACTCAGAACTAATAACAGATTTCCACATAGTATACAAAGTTAGTAAAGAAAATATATTACATATCAAATAAATACATACAATTTATACATATAAAAATGTTATATTCATGTACTCAATAATCAAAGATTTTTTTAATATTTATTTTTAGAACATTAAGTTACTGTAAATTGGGCGGGATAAGGACAAAAATGCTTGAAAAGAGGACAAGGAGGCGAGGGGAGATGTACATATTTATTATTATAATGTCTATTAAGTTACATAATACATTTTTAGTGTAAATTTTAAATCTGACAGAGTGATGTTTGTGTAATCTATATTTTTAAATTTTGTATTGTACATTGAAAAAATTCCTACGCATTTTTAACATACGATGTTTTACTTATTGGTACATGAAACAGGTGGTACCGTCTACAAATCCTGGCTGGCACATGTATTGTTTTTAAACCAAGCAGCTCTGTACAGTCAACCATTCCTGTCATAATTTTGTAAAGCAGTAGTTGTTCCGCACACACTCTGCGGTATTGTAGAGAAATGATTCCATGGAAGGTGGAGGCAGTGAGAGTAGATACATAAGAAATACCGGGTTTTGTATTTAAGGTACTTTATAAATTTGTTTTGAATATTTTCTATTCTACTTATATATATGGCATACTGGGGATTCCATATCTGAGAGACGTATTCCAAATGGCTTCTGACAAATGTATAATATAATGAAATTAGGGCCTTTGGATCATCAAAGTGTTTACTCATTCGAATTATGAAACCTAACATGCTCAATGCTTTGGAGGTAGTGATAAATTATTATACCTTGTTAAAGAAGCTTGTGTGACTTTAAAACCGGTTTGTAGAAGAAAAAAATTAAGTGGTTAAAAACTGATTGGTTTTATATTTAAAAATTTTTTTTTGTTCATTCTGAATAAACACAAAGTAAGTGCTTTTAAAATAAATTGTATATGGACTATTAGTTGGTCATCGGGTGTTCAGACATCAGTGATAGTATTTTTTTTAAATTAAAATAGTACGGACACAAATAAAACCTCGGCCGAAACAACATAGAATAATTTGAAATCATTAGAAAGTATGAAAAAATATGTAAGACAAAGAATTCAGTGAAATTAAATAATAAAAATGCACTTTGATTAGATATTTTTTGTTTTCAGAATGATAAATGGAGGGTGCTCATAAACGCAACTGAAACAGTACAAAAAAAGGTAAATTGAATACAATATGAATTAAACAAATAAATCAAAACTATGAATTTAAATATTGATTGATTTGGTGTTTATTTTGTAGAACTCCATATTTAAACTTATAATTAGAAATCAAACACTGATTTGAGTCTACTGAACACTTTATTTTATTTTTACAAATATAGACATATAAAAATAAAAACTTCGTGACAATTGTTTCGCCTTATTAGGGCATTTTCAAACGAATGTGAAGATTATTTGGATTGAATGTCCTTATATAGTTATATAATTCAAGGTACTTAAGTAGAAAATAAAAATAATCTTATGAACTATAGCATGTACATTAATCATAATTGAAGGAAAAACCAATGGTTAAGGGCGAGGCTAAGTGTTTAATAGGTAATGGGGAATTTAGGTATTTATATTTGAATTTCGGGGAAAATATAACAAAGTAAGTATTTATTGACATACAAGTATGTATTGTGAGATAATTAATGAAGCTTTAAAGTTTTGTAAATTTAGATAATTGTAGTCGAAAAAATATCAATAATATTATAATAGGTTGCTGTTCATTTTAATTTTAAAAAAAGATTGAAATATTATGAGGAAATTTATATAAACATAAATGTATTACTATACAATATTTCTATTTGTAAAAATAAAATAAAGTGTTCAGTAGACTCAAATCAGTGTTTGATTTCTAATTATAAGTATGAATTTAAATCTTAAAACAAAATATTATTTTTATACCTTGAGCTGAACATGTGTTGAATAATATTTTTACTTCATAAAATATCTTTAAAACAAAAATAAATAAAAAAATTCAATAAGTACATAAAAATAATATGATAACAATAATAATGTTTAAATAATTTATAAAGCGCCATTTTTGTGAAAATCACCTCAAGGGCGCTGTATAATAAATAAATATCCCAACACGTCTTGCAGCTACAGAGCGCATGGACAATAAGAAATCTAGCCCCTATTTACATTTTTTTATTTTTTTTATTTGACAATGAAGTTTAGAGTTTAAGTGATATTTCAAAAACAAAACAAAAAGCAAATTTATAAAATTAGAATTTAGGTAACAACAAGTCTTGCATCTACTGAGCGCATGGACGGTTGAAATTCTAGGCCCCATTTACTAAATTTAGATATTTGATAGTTGATAACATTTACATAATATGATAGCTAACATCACAAAAAGTCTTGCAGCTTTAAAACGCATCTAAAACGCATAAATATTATCCATAGTTACAAACAAAATAATTAATCAGTTTTACTTGGGTATTAATATTTAAAATATGAGTTGAAGTAAAATTGTATCCGCTTTTAGCGTTGATTTTCAACTCTCACAGTTATGAATGCTTTCACGGTGAACTTTTTGATTCCAAAGTATTTTCCATCAAACATCCCTCCAGAAATTTTATTTGCAGGGGTGGCTCACATTAATTCGAATGATAACCACCTAGAGACCAAAGTTTGCAATCAGCATTTTGCATAATATAGCGCACTCCAGAACGCTGATAAATATTTCGGTTTTTCCCACCGCTGGTTTTAAGCATGTACAATAATTGAAGAATATTTCATCAAAAGTCTTGTACTAAAACGTGCATAAGATTTCTTTGCAAACAACATAAATATTGAAATGAATTACCATTTTGATACTTCGCCTGTTTTACTCCAAAGCTTTTTTTTATTTTTTATTAATCAATATATTTCATAAATGGTACATGTTTTTTTTATTGTGTACAAACCTACTTTTATACATCTAGTAAATGTTATAAATATAAATCTCCAAAAAAAGAGATTAACTCTTGTGTTTGGATAATGACTGTTATAGTTATTTATTTATTAGAATTTATATAATTTTGAATAAACGAGTAAATGAGAAAAATAAAACTTAAAATGTAAAAAGAAAAATAGAAAATAATCATACATTCATACTCATTAAAATTGAATGCAGTTTTTACACTTGTTCAAAAAGTTTCTTTAAATTTAAGTTGAATTTATTTATTGATATATTAGTTTTAATAGTTTTTAGTTTATTGGAGGGATTATTATTATTATTGTCTTTTGTTATAGTTAATTATTATTATTATTATTAAAAGTTATGCGTTTGAATGTTTTTTTTAAATTTTATTTATATAATAGGTGTTAGCATAAGTTGTGTTTGTTTTTTTTCTGAATTTAAAAATAAAACGCAATAACCATCGATGAGCAAAACAAAATCCAACAATGTTTGATTATGTCCAAATGCTTGGAGACTGGCTGGATTTCCTCCCTAGGGAGTTGTTCATATTTAAAGTCAACATATGGAAGAGTTGAGGAAATGTGGATGTTCAAACATGGGCAGAATGGTGAATGTTACACAGTGTGTAAAGTGGCCACTTAAACCAGCCAATGACAGGTCATAAGCCCTGTAAATGCCTAGACTTCCAAATTTCTTCTCGAAAACTTTTTCCCTCTCTGTTGAAATAAATTTAAATAAAAACAAAATCCGTTCAAAAAAGTCAAGAAAAACCATTTTAAAATACTTCATCATTTTTTTCTGACCCGACATATATTCTTAAGGGCAAACATAGCAAAAATGCGTAGAGGTCGTATAGAATCAATGATGCAACACCGTGTTACTTCAAGCAAAAGACGGAATATTCTGAAGTTCAGATACTTTAAAAAAAAACAAAAAGGCTTAACGTTAAATAATTCCTTTTCCATTGTTCATAAAAATCATTATTGAATTTAGGACTTTTGTAGCAAAAAAAAAAAACTTTTGAAATCCGGTGTGAAAATGACAATTTGTAGATTACAAAGAACACAACTTCATAGATATATCACATATTATATTTGATATGCCACTCAAGAGTTTATAACTTTATTGATCATTGAACAATTAATGGTATTTTTTTCTAAATAATTTAAGCTGTTACTAAACTGATTGCCGGATCTATAATATAAAATACATAAAGTAAATGAATATGTACCTACCCTTAATAATGAAATGCGAAAGTTGACATTTATTCCTGTGGTAGCGATAATGGACTACTTTGAGTAAAGGGTGTATTTTCGTTCATTATAGATAGGGTGTGAAAAGTTGAACGCATTTCAAAAGTCTCATCTCACTCGCGGGAAATTCAAATCTCACATTATTATCTTTCCTCATCCATATTTCTACCTTTATCATGAGCCAGTGGGGAGGGGGGGCGTCGAATTAAATTTTATAGACAAAAAATTCGATTGCCTAAAATATTATTACCTGAGCAATAAAAGTTCCCTTTGTTACTTGAAGCCGCTGAAGTTTCAAATAAAAACTTGTCGTATTCACACTAAGATAAATGATAAAAACAAAAAAAATTATTAATCATACAATAATTATTCAATCACACACTACCGTTGCGGCACATTTTTTAAATTTAAATTTGTTGAAACAGCGAGGGAAAACGTTTTCAGAATATGGGAGTCTAGACATTTACAGGGCTTATGACCTGTCATTGGCTGGTTTAAGTGGCCACTTTACACACTGTGTAACATTCACCATTCTGCTTATGTTTGAACATCCACATTTCCTCAACTCTTCCATCTGTCGACTTTTGTGAGGTCTAAGAGCTGAAACCTTTATCATGTGGGTGAGATTTATCCGGCTGAACCAATTCACCTACTAGGCAACGCCTGAAAACAATTTTCTAATTTGTATACTTCTTCTTTTATCGGGTAGTTAATTCAACAATGTTTTAAGTATTTTCAAATGCTTGCAGACTGGCAGAATTTTTCCAATAAGGAATTGCTCATTTTTTTTAATTTGCAAAATAAAAACAACTATACTGAATTAAAACAAAGCTTCAAGAATAATTTTGGAAAAAAGGACCGGCAATTGATACAGGCTACTTTATATTCCCAAAAAAAAATGTCATTCCATTAGAAAAGTGTTTATTATTTAATGACTACACTAATTAATAAACTTATTTATCTCTTATACCATGCGAGTGAAGCCGCTGGTTAAAGCCAGCAAATATGAAATTATGATCGCTGAGAGACAAGACATTGCCTTGTCGGTAAGTTTCATTTATGCTTATCATGGCCTTTTAACTTCTGAACGGGTTTATTTACAATCCGATCAATTTGAAGCGCATCAAATGAGGAACATCAGCCCTACGGGAAATTGAATACATTTTTTTTCTTACGCGGGGTAAAAATAAGAGCATTAAATTGCACTGCAAAGTTTCTTGAAAATGTACAGAAAAAATAATAAAAAATATTTTGATAAAAACGCACTATTTTTAATGACGTCACTGGTTCATGTGAATCGACCTATGATCTGAGAGCTACGGAAAATTTTCGGTCTGCTTGTCGCTTCTGGACCAATGGGAAGAACTGAATGAGAATAAGCGGAAATGAACCTCTGACGTTACACGCGGAGCTATTTCAGAAATACAAAACTTTGAAAAATCGTAGCGCCGATAATACGATATATAAAAAAATTAAAAAATATTTTTTTACTTAGTTTAACAGTCTATTAACAATTTTTTTTTTTTTTTAAAACCACTGAACTTCCTCATTATATGTATCGAGCAAATATTTACGAGCTTGGCAACATTCGATTGGTTCTTTCTGAATGCAGGACAAATTTACCGTTGGTCATGCCTGTGGCGAGAATGATTGGTCTGTCGAACAGCCTACCGGGAGAGGTGGATCTTTTCGAATTCCGGATTCTTTTTTCTCTGGGATTACCAGTTTTAGACTCTTCTTCTTTAACTACGTATCATGATGTGTATTAGTGACTTATTCGTCTATATTTACTATTGTTTATGTGGACCTTAAAAACACATTGTGTTTTTTTATCATGTTTTTTATTCTTTATTTAAATACCCAACAGCTATATTTATCTTAAATATAAAACAAAACTAATTACAAATATGCCAAACAGGTTTTCATAAGTAGCATCACAGTAAGTTAAAAAGATTCTCGAACATTAAATAAACAGTAATTTAATGTAAATCCAAAAGAAAAGAAAAAATACTACGAATTATTTCGAAGACATACGCCGTACGTCATTATCAGGAGGCCTCCGTGGTGTAGTGGTCAAGACGCTAGACTCACGCACGGAAGGTTCCGGGTTCGATTCCCGGTGAGAACACAAAAATTAAAAATGTCATTTTTCTCAAGCCTGGGTGCTCTGTGATGTAATTCACCACTGTAATTGGGCCTCCTGACCTGTTGTGGTGCAAAAAAAAAAATGTAAAAAAAAAAAAATGATTATTTGCAAATAAATCTATGTTCAATGATTTAGTTATTGCATTAAAATTATTAAAAAAACCGCCATAAATATAAATTTTGCCTATAATTAGATGAAACAAGAGGTATATGAAGAAGAAGATTTTTCCTTTGAACTTTAGAAGGAACATTAACAGAAAGTTTCCATAGTAGTTCAGGACAGTCGATTGAACCAGAGGCAATTTTTAGTAGATAAATTATATCCGCTATTTCACGACGTTTTTGCAGAGGTAATAGGAGATGTTTTTTACAAATATAAATTTATTTATATTTTGTTGATACCATAATTATATGATTCGTTTTAAAGCTTCAGTATTGGTTTAAAGACACCAGTTTTGGTTTCATAGTTTCCCACGGGAAATAAAGTGTTAGTGCGTGTTTAGCGATTTGAATTTGGAACATTGATGTTAATTTGAGATATAATATCTCAAGCCTCCATCTTACAGGATAGAATTTTATTTAAGACCATAAAGCAAAAGTTCTCCTAAATTCTAAGCTTAAAGCATAAAAATATTTCAGGCCATCGAAGTAATTATCCAAGGCAATGAATAAACTGTTTCGGTGGGCAATTAGGAAGTTCAGTGCAACGGAAAATTTCTCCACAACTTTTTTTTTTAGCAATCCACTGAACTTCCTCATTGTTAAAAAATGCGTTGAACGGATTCAACCCGTTTTTATGGATATCATTGATAGGATTCTATTTTATTTTATGTTATTGTTTAAGTGTTCACGGCCTTGTAGAAACATATACATATGTCCTTTAAAATAACAGTGTTCTAATCATAACTATACAATAATGCAAAAAAATTTTTTTTTCCATATTACACAGTTTTTAAAATTATATAAATTTATTGTACTTTATCACAGTACTATGTAAGATACATCATACTTAATTAAATAAAAATAAAGAAAACGCAGTGAATTGTAATAATAAAAATACGTATATGGTTTAATTCCACTTTTATTTGTAAATTTTTACCAGTGACCGGGCTTCGTCGTGACCGACATCGTCAGACTGGTGGGAGACTAAACAAATTTCTATGTTATATACAAGTGCACGCAGGGGTTATAAATCATGATTTTGTTATAATTTTGAAAATAAAAGAGCACAGATTAAAATTAAAAATCATTTTAAAAATAACGCAGTAAATTATAAATGGCAAAAAAAAATCTTGGTTTCTTAATTTGTTGGTATTGTTGCAATGTCCTGATATTGAATGCCCTAGATAAAATATAGATTTTCTTGTGCTTAAGACCTCATGGGTTCACAAAAATTAAAAAAATTATATTTAAATAAAAAAAAAAAAATAAACCTATTAAAACAATTTACAAACTAATTAGCAAAAATTTTGTCATACGTATAAATGTGTTAACATGTTTTTATTAATACGTTGTTTTTTCTCTTTCTACAATCTACAATTAACATAAATACAGGTAACCCCCCATTGATCGCGGGGGATACATTCTGGACATAGCCGCGATAAGCGAAATTTTGCGGTCAACGGGGAATTTTTTACGTAACTCTATCGGATATTTTTTAGCTGTTTCTACGTCTGCACTAGCCGATTCGCCAATCATTTTAAGGCAATGCAAGTTTGTCATTATTTATTCAATCATTATTTAAACCGATCTAACCAACCATCGCTCGCTTTAAAAACAATTTCTCGTCACTTTTTTTCTATTGATCGAACTGTATAGACTCAGTCAATTAGAAATCCTTACCTACAACTGCAATTTTACAACAATTTTCTAACATTTCGATTATTTTTAGTTTCTTTTCTAACGTCACTAAATTGCGAAAAATATCGCGTTATAACGAATCCGCACTCAACGGGGTCGCGATCAACGGGGGTTTCTTATATTTAAACAGTAGTTAGACTCCTTAACTATTTCTTTAACTCTTGTGTGGCTGTGATGTCACACTAGTCGACATGGGACACAAGACTTGATGTATCTCTCTTATTTTTTAAAATGATGAATTCGTATTTTTTGTAATCTTTTTCGATTTCACACCGGATTTGGAAAGTGAATTTTGTACAACTATGCTGGATGTTAATACAAAAAAATATTTATCCTCGCTACGCGAAAAAAGAGTGTCCGCTAATTCAGCAACACATATGTATAAGAAAGAGCACGAAGATAGAACTCATCACAAGGAAGACAGAAACGCTGTTCTATGGCAGGTGTTAGTGTGAAAGAGACAAAAACAAAAGTAAGTAAAGTGTAAAATAGATTCAGATTTCAGCCGGTTGATAACAGTGATGGGAAACGCACGCGCGTAATCTGAGCGGCGTATTTATGATTATTAATTTATTTTACTATAACAGGGCTAAATTATATGTTTATTTGCACAAATAATGGAAAAGGGATTATTAAACAGTATGTCTCCATGTTTTTTTTTTCAAATTTTAAACTTTAAATTATTCCGTCTTTTACTAGTGGTAACACGATGTTACATCACCGTGCGCAAAGGGATTATTTATCACAGTCTTTTAAGAGTTAAGGATTTAAACTTGATTTAGCTAGTGTAAAAAATATCAACACAACTGATCTAGTTTCCTAGGCTACGCAATCCCTCTCGAGTCTCTTCTCAAAAATCAAAAAAATTGTTCTAAAAACGGAATAAATTATCACGTATGAAGCCTGTGTCTAATTTAAAATATGTTAAATGCTAACAACGGGGAATAGAAAAACCAAAATGACATAAATAAACTACAACGACGGCAAAATAAAATATTGAAGCTAGTTTTTGACCTCTCTTATTTAACACCAATTGAAGATCTCTTTAAAAAACAAAACAATTAAATGTAAGTGAACTTTTTTAACTAAAAGCTTTGAAATTTATTCATTAGTTAACCTCTGATATCATTGTAGACAAAGAATTAAAACTTGTAAAAAATTGTAATAAACATGGACATAATACAAGAAAATCAGAACAATATTACATAAAACATTTCAAAACGAGACAAGGACAATCGAGACTAATAAATCAGGGAATAAAATAATAAAATAAACTACCCGATAAAACCAAACAAAAGACTCAGACAAACTTTTTAAAATGTGTAAAAAATATTATTTTCAACAACAGAGTATGAATAAAATGATATATTATTTTTGTAAAGTGAATTTTCTAATCCGTAAGGGTTAATATATTAATTTCTTTAAATCTTTAAATCACTCAGTTTCCTTCTTCTGGAGTTTAACTTTTATGAGCTCCTGACGTCCTGACCCACGATTTATAGAGTTACTGCAGCAACTGAGCCTGAATGGTTCTGGTATTCGCGTTAACATCAACTCATCAATCACGTAACGAATGAGCTCAAGAGACTTCGACATGATTTTACTGCCGAGTGTCACAACGCTTGTGCCTCGACGTAAATTGAATGTGATTATCGTTAAGCCGGCAAACGCCACTCGATATAAACTTCTCAGGTATAAAAATTTCCTAATGGCTCCCTAAGCCGAGTCAGTTAAGAAAAACACCCACCCATCTGAATACGGAGAGGAATAAACCCTTATTAATTATTTTTCACTGCCGTTACTTTGAGAGATAAATTAATCCAAACGCTCGTAAAACGCACCTTCCACAATGACATCCAGTGGATTTATCTTTATAGTTAATTTTAATCTTAGCCCATTAGCACCTGAATATAATTTCACAAGTTCGCCAAGAAACTTTGGACTAGAAGTTGCTTTTGGGGAGACTCAGCGCCAGATTCAGACTTCTTTATTAAGACAAAAAATGTTGTTTGTATCACAGAAAAACAGCTTTTAAAACAGTATATTTACATTTTCGATTTTTATTTTATTTCCGTTAGAGCTTAGAATATCCGACCATTTTTCTTTCGATATTACTATTTCAAATATCGGAAACACGGTGTTTTGATAAAAAAAATATTTTTTTATTATTAATAAAACATATAATACAAAAATTACATATTATACTCCCAGGAGTTATAAGAAACTCATTTGGGACCGTAAATAAGAAAAAACATTTTTTTGACAATACATAACATCATACAAATTAATACATCCGAAATAACAAGAAAACATTATTGGATAAGAAACATAAAACACCATTTTATGTAAACTACATTAATAATTATCAATATCAAAAAGATTAAAGAAATATTTTTCAATTGCGACACTTCTGGATTTTTTATTGAGTTTTTCGTGTCTTAGCTCATCAGGCATTATTATATTCGGAATGGCCAATATTTTCCAAGGACCTACTGCCAAACTTTGTTGAGCGAAACGTAGACACATGAAGATTCCTTGAATAACGCGTATTGTAATTATGAATATTATGACCAAATATGTGTTTTAAATTTGAATGAGCAGAAAAGTTGATGATATTTAAAATAGTATTGGTTATGTCATGCAGTGGCATTACCTTGAAAGGAAGTATCTTTGTTTGTCGGTAGATATCCTTGACATGGGAATCCCGTTTAAGTCCAAGAATGTTTCTTAGAGCTGTGTTCTGAAGAACTTGTATTTCCGAGATCTGATTTTTGCTGGCAAAACATGATAAATAAGATAGGTGGGAATGAATCAAAGCGTAGTAGACGGCAAACAAAACGGAATGAGGAAGCAAGCCTCGAAGTCTATACAATACGCCAGTTACGGGTGCTATTTTTGATTTTACATGCTCAAATTGGTAGCTCCATGAAAGTTTGGAGTCAATAAATAGTCCCAAGTATTTAGTTACATTGGTCTTTTCAATATAGCCAGTTCCGAGAGAAATATTGATATCTAAGTCATGTTTGTTCCCAAAAATCATGTAACATGTTTTTTTAACATTCAAACTTAATTTATTTAATCTCAACCAGTCAGCTAGACTATTGAAATCTGTCTCCATTATGTTTTCTAGTTCTTTCAGGTTACGATATTTTTTTAAAAATATTTTTGCGAAATACTCTATAAATACTTTGAAATCTTTTTGCTTCACCTTATAAAGTTTTTGGGTTAAAATAGTTGTAAACGATAGAAATCCTGAAATTGGTTTTTTTGCATTACAAAAGGCCAAGAGGCCCAATTACAGTGGTGAATTACACCACAGAACCCACAGGCTTGAGAAAAATCGCTTTGATTTTTTTTCCTTCCGTGCGTCAGTCAAGCATCTTGACCACTACACCGCGGAGGCCGCCTGAGACGTGCCTGTCTTGGTCATAACACCGATTACACTAACATGCCAATCCCACTATACAGCTTCAACGTTGTTTCTTATTATCTGCCCGTTTCTCACCAATGCTAAATATTGACCTCGGTTTCCACCGGTTTTTAGAAGAATTAACCTAGCTGGAACACAAAAATGTGATAAAGCTTTAGAAACATAACTACATAACGTAGAGTTAAAACTTTAAAAACAGATTAATAACGTTTGATTGGAAATAATAAAGACGTTTGATAACATATTCGCATGATCTCGATGTAAGGTTTTGTATGTCATTAGTACAATATTTTACTCTGCGTCTTTTACGATATATAATACCGTATGTCATTCATACGGTATTTTACTTCACGAGTTTTCCGGACTATTATTATTGTTTTTACAAACACAGCCAAATATTTTATTACTAGGTTTTTTATAAGTATATATTTAATGAGACACAAAAAAAATACGCACATAAAAAAAATCTTATTGCCCAATCTTTAAATTTATACTCTACACAAATATCTTTAAACCGTTCTCCTGTAAAATCGCATTTTGAGTGTTGTGAGTTACGATATTATGCGTAGGAGGTATCGATATTTAAACAATATCAGTCAAAATAAAAATGTTGAGTAATAGATTATTTTTTTTAAATAAATATTACATCAACACATTATTCAATATACATATGAACATCTACCAGGGGCGAGCCGTGATTTATTTTATAGGTAATCTATAAAAAATGTTCATCAATTTATACTACATATAAGTACCTACATAACATGTAAGTATTGTAATTATAAATTATTATTTTTTTGTGGTTCTGTGAAAATCAACTCAAACCACAATTATTACTAACCACGCGATATACGTAGCTTTATTCTAGACTATTTTCATTGAATACTAATTTTGTACAAACGTTTAATAACAAATACCACAATAACATTCAGCAGATGTTTTCATTATGATCTGTCATTGACAGTACTGTCAAGACTTGAGCACTGGCCGATTTCTTTTAAAGTGAATAATGCCTAAAACAGCCACTGCGAACGCCACCTGTCCTATGTGATATATAATAATATGTCAACGGTATCCTATCAAAGAAAAATAGTCTTTCGGAAATATTGTTCGAAATACTAGTTTCCAAATAGAGAATCTTTTAATAATATTTGTAATCTGCAAGTTTGTTTTAGTACTAAAAAAGCCGACTTGGATTAAAGACGAAAAATACCGTGTACTTTTTTTGTATGGAAGAATAAGCTAAGGTAATCGGCTAGTTTCATCGTTCAGTGAGAAGAAAGCGCACTTTATAGATTTTTTTTTGTAGAAAGATATGAACGGTGATTTATAATAAATATCAATCATTTTATTTATTTTCCCATAAAATTACCATAAATTATTATTATTAAAAGTCAAATATTATAGTAAGCTGTGCATAATCGCTTATTTTGACGATTCGCCCCTGACATCTACTTATATAGAAATACATCATTACGAGCATCTATCAATATAAAAACCATTAATCTAGTTGCTACTCCCTTGTTTTACACTTATTACATCTAACATTAAATCTAAGATCTGATGGAATTTAAACAAGAAAATATTGATCATGTAATTTATAGTTCTTCTACCCCACATTCATTACAATTTTCATTTCTCTCTTCATATTTATTTATTTAAGTCTCTTTTTACTTTGGCCGAATGAATGCTAAAAGCAGTGTCTTCCAGCAATTTAAAAAACAGACTCGTCACAAGAAAAATGTCGAAAAATTATACTAAAAAACACAACTACATAAAAAAATACATACTTAAAAAAACCTTATTAATTAAAAACAATGCTGGATTTTTAATGAGGAGATAAGACTTGCACATATTAATTAACATAAAAGTACATTGTCCCTTATGTTAGCTAGGCAAAATAATTTGTAATAACCTGTTAGTCTAATTTATTGTTGTAACTTTCACAATATGAATGAAATTTAATTACAACAATGTTTGAGAATGTCCAAATGCTTGCATATTTAATTGAGCTAGTAAGTTTATAAAAACGACAATCATTAACTTTTTAAAAACATATTTGTGCATGTAGTGTTCGCATATAATTGATGAAAAATATATTAACATAACAAATTGTGATTATCATACCAATGTTGTATGTATTGTTTATTTTTTTGTGAACCATAATAAATAAAATGAACATATTATTTTTATAAATAATGAAGTGGTATTTTACATATCTGCCCTAAATTGGCACTCCTTCTTCCAATTTGGCACCCCTTCATTTTAATTTGTTTATTAACGATGTGGCAAATGTATTCTTTTTTATTTTTTTTTTGGCTCTTTGCGGGCGACAGTAAAACTCTTAAAATAATTCTAAATACAAATCCTTTTAATTTGTGGCGCAAAGCCTACCTATAATTTAGTATTAAAAATTTACAAATCGAAAATATTAATTTAGATGTAGTCAAGTATAAAGGACCTCGGAGTTATTATGGACTGTAAACTTAACTTTAATTGAATGTTGATACCATGATAAATAAGTCATTAAAACTCTTTTGTTTCGTTGGCAGGACATCTAGTGACTTTACTAATATGTTCACAGTTAAAGAACTCTATTGCTCACTTTTTCGTCCTCATTTAGAATATGCGTCCGTAATCTTGTATCCCTTTTATAATCTTAATAATTTTATTTTTCATAATGTTATTTATCCATTTTATATATGTCGGATAAATCATATCGAATCGGTGCAACATTGTGTGCTTAAAGTACCATGGATGATTGGCCTCGAGAGGGAAGATTACACCGGAGAAATGGAGTCAATGTTAAAAATCTCAAGTCTACAAAAACGTAGAAATAACATTTACTCCATATTTATGTTTAATTTATTTCATAGATTAATCGATGTACCATTGTTACTGGAACAAGTGGCATTCAATGTTCCAGTCCGCCGGTTGCGAAATAATAATATGCTGTTCCTTGATCAACACGGCACAAACTATAGCTTACATGCACCAATGTCACGATTGTGTCGCATTGTAAACTCGAGATAAGATTAGAACTTTTTGGTGTTAGTCTTTCTAGATTTAAACAATCACTGAGATAGACCAGATCTTGTATCGAAGAAGAAATTATTATTTATTTTTATGTCCTAGTTTTAATTTTCTTTGGTTTTATTTTATTTCAATAGAACCTGTATGTATTATAAAGAAATATGTTTGCCATTGTTGAATGGACTGAATAAGTCCGTAAATAAATAAATCAATACATTTTCCCTAATTCTTCCATCTGTTGACTTTTGTGAAGTAAAAGAGCAGAAACCTTTATCATGTGGGTGAGATTCATCCGGCAGAACCAATTTACCTACTAGGCGACGCCTGAAAACAATTTTTCAATTTTCAAGTTCAATTAATAATGTTTGAGTATATCTGTCTACAAATATTTGGATAAACCTAAAAAAAAATATTATTTATAACTTGAAAACGATTAAGCGATTTTCTTGTTTTTTTTTTTAAACCATCCATGCAAAAAAAATTGCAGTACAAATTTGAAACGCTAAGGAATTAAAAAGAGTTGTTATTTTGCCAGTATAACATATTTACAAAAATAAACCAAAAACCCGCATTATAATCAAACCACAAAAATATTTGAAAAAAAAAATTAATTGCTATCATGATTACAGTATTGAGGTTGGTAGCGGAGAAGTAACTTTACTCAATCAAATGGTTAATTTCTTTACGCAAAACTGATCCCCTGAAGTATTTTTTTTAACAAATTACTTTAAAAGGGTTGAAACTACCTAAAAAGATCCAAATGTGTACCGACTGACGGTGATTCGTTACATCAAATGCATTCTCACATGAAAAAAATGTATTTTTTTGCACCTGAACAAGTTTGTACCGTCGAGGAGCAAAGTTAACTCTTGTGTGGCTGTAATGTCAAACTAGTCTACAAACGATACAAGACTTGATACATCTCTCTTATTTTTTTTAATCATGAAGATTTGTTTTTTGGCATCTTCAAATTGCCATTTCTACCCCGGATTTCTAAAATAAAATTGTATTATGCTGGATTTAAATACAAAAAATATTTATCTTTGCTACGCAAAAAACGAATTTGACGCTAATACAGAAATAAATATGTGTCAGAGAGAGCACAAATGTCGAACTCATAACAAAAGAGACAGATACGCCGTTCTCTGGCCGGTAAGTGTGAGAAAAGAGATTGAGTCGGTTATTGACAGTGATGCAGGATGCACGCGCGCACTTAACATGAACGAAGAATTTTTTTTTTTTGTGGTAACGCGATGTTACATCACCGCGCGCAAAGGAATTATTTACCACAGTCTTTAAAGAGTTAATGTAATACGACATTACAGCACAATTTTTCGAAGTGTTTAAAAAAATCAGCTTTTATTTTTTTTTACTTAATATTCTAAATGCATTTTGATCCACCCCTTTCCATGTGCCAGGACCGGCTGCAGCGTGGGGGCTCCGGAGAGTCTCTCCCCCTCCCCCTCCGAAGGTGGTACCCCCTCCACGCTCGACGGTAATCGTAAAACCTGGTACAAGGTAACTCTTCATTACCCACTCAGCGATGGCATCCTTTAAATGTCTCGAAACAAACTTACTGTCTACAAGTGTACGTATTTTTTTATTTATGGACTAAAAAGAAAAAGCATTGAATAATAGCTAATGACAGGTCATAAGCTTTCCATGTTCCCTTTTCAATCATATTATTGTAGTGGTCAGAACACTTGACTCACACACGGGAGGTTCTTTTTTATTTAGTCTTAAAATAGTACAAATATAATACATAAAAAAACAAACAAACAAACAAACCATCACGCCGTTTATCCGTAGGGATAGGCAGATACGATTGAACGCCATATCACTCTGAGACCTCGCTTCCTCTACATTCATATCTCATGCACGCACGCCTATTATTCCTACTCTTGACATGTAAAAAAATATTTAAATATTTTATTCAGAAAACATACAGTCATACATAATAAGTATTAAAAACAACAATTTTTTAACATAAAAAGACCAATTCAGTTTTCATAAATTATGCAAAAGATATAAACATTAAATGTGACCAAAAAATAAAAATAAATAAGAAATTCAAGTGAGAAAAGAATAATTCTTAACATTTGCGTTTTCCGTGGAGGTTATCGTTGATAATAAATTGGAATAAATAAAAATACCGAATGCACATTCTGAGCCCTCTCAGCACACACATGAATGCACATATAAAACAAACACCAACATATACATCTTCAAGTATTTTTTGAGTTTTTTTTTATTTTTTTTATTATTATTTATTTATTAAGGAAATCATACAGTCTTTATGGAAAACAAGGTACAAAATAATAGTTGAAAAAAGTAAGACCAATTACAGATTTCACACTAATTTATTATGAATGCAGGAGGAGAGGGGAAAAATAATTGAATTCTAAAAAAGTAAATATATTTTTTTTAATTTTATTTCATTTGGGAAATCAACAGTTCTACATACATATTTTTAGTAAACAAACAGATAAAGTGTATAAACTCAGAACTAATAACAGATTTCCACATAGTATACAAAGTTAGTAAAGAAAATATATTATATATCAAATAAATACATACAATTTATACATATAAAAATGTTATTTTCATGTACTCAAAGATTTTTCAATATTTATTTTAAGAACATTAAGTAACTGTAAATTGGGCGGGATTAGGACAAGAATGCTTGAAGAGAGGATAAGGTGGGAAAGGGAGATGTACATATTTATTCTAAGTTACATAATGCATTTTTAGTGTAAATTTTAAATCTGACAGAGTGATATTTGTGTAATCTATATTTTTAAATTTTGTATTGTACATTGAAAAAGTCCTACGAAAAAAAGCATTTTTAACATACGATGTTTTACTTATTGGTACACGAAACAGGTGGTACCGCCTACGTATCCTGGCTGACACACGTATTGTTATTAAACCAAGCAGCTCTGTACAGTCAACCATTCCTGTCATAATTTTGTAAAGCAGTAGTTGGTCCGCACACACTCTGCGGTATGAATATTAAATAAAAAGTACGTAAAAGGGAGAAGATTTTGAATTTGATGGACTTGATAGTGCCATGTCTTTCTCGGTCTTCTTCGTTTTCTACATCTATCAACATTCGTATCGTAGATCCTATTAGCCGTTCTTTAGCCGTCCATTCACTCTACATGTCCAAACCAACGCAGCACCCCTTTCTTGATTCTGTCGATAATGCATGTCTCAGCCTTACACACTTCACGGATCTAATATAATACATAATATTTTTATATAACTACTTATCGGTAAGTGGTAAAATAAAAATATTTATTAACATTTAGTGAAAATTTTGACCACAGAGTTAATGCTTTAAATAATTTTTTTTTGAAAAAAATAAATATTTGCGTTCTTATGATTTACCCAAATATTTAATTTTGAGGGCCATTTTCAACCAGTTGTAAATAACTCATTATTGGCAAATGGAATCAAGTCGGGGTAAAGTGGGATTCGAACTACGGACCTTTGGTCCATGAGTCCGAAACACTAGCCACGGGACCACAACCCGATTAATATTAATAAATGTTGAATAGTTTGAAAAATAAACGCACAATTATTGAAATGCAATGAAATTTACGAAATTGGATTATTCTGGAACCAACCTGGAGAGTTTGAGTGTGGCTAATGTGTTGCAAAAACAATTTCAATAAATTTTCACCATACGCATTTTCAACCCCTTTGTCCATTTCAACAGCTAATATGTCAGAGTATTGGTACACTTTGCACATTTATTTATTTATTTCAATAAATCTGACATAAAAAAATATGTTGGTAGCGTATTACGCAATTATTTTGTTTTTTATCAAACATTTTTTTTCAAATGAGTCACTGACACATTTCTGGTCATGCGGTTGCAAAAGGAGATCCCAGCAAAATGCTTATACGAGGTTTTCCTGTAATTTTAATAATTTAATACTAAGTATGGTTTTTGCTCAGAGAAATTTTTGTTTCGTAGCCCCAAGAGTGTTTAATGTCATGGATAAACATATTTACTTATCCAAAACGAAAGCTGTTTTCAGGAGAGCTGTACAGCTGGACGGGTTTGCATTTTGTCTTAAGGAAGAGACCATTGCAGGAGACTGATGCGAGATATTGCATAGATTTATATACCATTCATTGTTTCATACCATTCGCCCTTAGGCCCGGAGGGGTTTATATAATCGATAGGTCTTTTTTTTTTAAAGTAACAACTAAAAGAAGAATTATAAATGATTTATTAAACCAATATAAAAAAGCAAATGGCGTATTGGACGTCCTGGTATTAAGAAGTATTATCAGCACAAAGGTGCCTGTTCGAAATACTCGGCAGCCAACGTTATTTTTTTAATCTCTAATACCTAGACTACACTGGCTAGGTAACGAGTAAAGTAAAATTGACAGGTCATAAGCCCTGTAGATGCCTAAACTTCTATATTACCTTATCTTAAATGTTCTTCTTCTCTGTTGTAATATGTTAATAGAAACAGCTCCCCAGGAAGTTAAATCCAGTTCTTGTCTACAAAAATTTGGACAAACTCAAAATATTGTTGATAAATCCACCCGGTCCATGAAGAAGTATAGAAATTGAAAAAATAACATTTTCAGGCGTTGCCTAGTATGCAGGTGAAATAATTGAATTAGATGAATCTCACCCGCATAAATAAAGGTTTCAGCTCTTTAACTTCACAAACATCAGTAAATGAAAGAATTGAAGGAATATAGATATTCAATGGACTGAGACAAGGCTGCATATTATCGCCCTTACTTTTTAACTTATACTCGGGCAAGATATTTAAGAATGCTCTCTCTGATGTCAGAAAGGGAATAAGAAATAACGGCGAAATTATCAATAACATCCGATATGCTGACGATACCGTTATCCTGGCTACGCATGTGTCCTTCAGGAACTTCTTTATAAAATTGACGAAGCTGGTAGAGTAATGGGCTTGAACATCAATGTGGCCAAAACAAAGATGATAGTGTTTAGCCGAAACCCTCACAATAATGCTGTTTTGCGAATAAATGGTCAAACAATAGAGAGAGTGACTAACTTTAAATACCTCGGCAGTCAAATCACTTCTGATCTGGATCCGGATAAGGAAATTAGATGCAGAATAAAAATAGCGCGATCAGCATTCAATGGCATGAAATCCTTTTTCTGCAGTGATAGTCTTAATTTAAAACT
Organism: Micrasema longulum; assembly: GCF_059751315.1. Taxonomy (NCBI): domain Eukaryota; kingdom Metazoa; phylum Arthropoda; class Insecta; order Trichoptera; family Brachycentridae; genus Micrasema; species Micrasema longulum. The sequence goes on along the minus strand of NW_028278692.1, from coordinate 355,014 downwards.
GAGACAGAGGATGGTCAAGTGCTATGTGTGGTCAATACTGCTCTACGGGGTTGAAACATGGACTCTCAAGGTGAACTCCATGAACCGATTAGAGGTTTTTGAAATTTGGCTTCACCGGAGAATGCTGAAAATCCCGTGGACAGATTTAGTGACCAACGTGGAGGTGTTGAGACGAGCCAGTGCCGAAAAAGAACTACTGTCCTGTATAAAACAGAGACAACTCGCATATCTGGGCCATATCATGCGCGGAAGCAAATATACGCTTCTACAGCTTATTATGATGGGAAAGGTCGAGGGAAAGCGTGGGGTTGGAAGGCGACAGATGTCCTGGCTGAGAAACATCCGCGACTGAACGGGAGTGCGTGGGGTTGAGGCGCTGTTCCAGTTGGCGCAGGACCGGAATGCCTACTCTAGAGTGATCGCCAACGTCGGGAAGACCTGATATGGCACAGAAAGAAGAAGATGTTCAAATAGGGGCAGAATGGTGAATGTTACATAGTGTGTAAAGCAGCCACTTAAAACAGCCATTGACAGGTCATAAGCCCTGTAGATGCCTAGACTTCTATATTACCTTCTCTTAAATGTTCTTCATCTCTGTTGTATTATGTTAATTTAAACAGCTCCCCAGGGAGTTAAATCCTTGTCTACAAAAATTTGGACAAACTCAAAATATTGTTATTATTAAAGAAATAAACTGTTCTCGGTGTACGCAAGCCATTGCAGATCAACTGCACTAAAACCGACAAAGCGATAACTCATAAAGCAGAGCATGCAAATTGTGCTATCAATAATTGAATACCAACACTCCAATCCTATAGATGTTTGCGTTTGGTCATATTCCTGAAGTGTGACTTTCAAATTGGAAATTTCCGATTCATTTGCATGGCACAGTCAATTACACTCGTAGAGTGAATTCTGTATACTGAACATTGCAAATACTAAGGGTATCTGGAATTAATGGTCTATTATTAGTCATTCAATTCGTTTGGTAATTTTGAATTTTATCCAAATTTTAAAGGATATATTCGTACATTTTCACGATATAAGTACTGTCAATAAAATGCGGACTATAGCGAAAAAACTAATTCCATTCAGTTTTGTAAAAGATTGGAAATATTTGGAAAGGAAAGGAACGGAAAGGAACACGGAATATGGACCTACCTTTGATACATTGAGGATGTTCTTTAATTTTGGGCACTGGATGATGAAATTTACAATATTTAAATTTATTTCAACAGAGAGGGAAAAACATTTTTGAGAAAGGAATATGGAAGTCTAGGCATTTACAGGGCTTATGACCTGTCATTGGCTGGTTTAAGTGGCCACTTTACACACTGTGTAACATTCATCATTCTGCCCATATTTGAACAGCAACATTCCTTCAATCCTTTCATCTGTTGATGTTTGTGAAGAGCAAGTGCTGAAACTTTTATTTATGCGGGTGAGATTCATCTAGTTTATTTATTTATTTATTAACGGATATTGTCCATGTACACAATTTATAAGGTTTAAATATTACAATAAAAGATTAATTTAAAACATTTTTTAAAAAAGAAAGAAGCATTGACAAACATAAGGGACATCGAGACAAGATCTGGACTATTTATTTAGTGCTCGTTTAAATCGTTGTAAACTTAAACCAAAAAAGTCCAGATCTTGTCTTGAGTTAAGAATACGACAAAGACGGGTCATTGGAGAATTCAGGCCATAGTTTGTTCTATGCTGATCGATGAACAGTACTTCATTGTTTCTCAATCTACGAGTCGGAATATTGAATTATTGTATCTTATTAAATTATTTCACCTACGTACTAGGCAACGCCTGAAAATTTTTCAATTTGTATAGTTCTTCATGGACCAGGTGGATTTATCAACAATGTTTTGAGTTAGTCCAAATTTTCGGAGACAAGGTCATCAGCCAAGTCATCAGACAAGGTCTTCAACCAGCCAATGACAGGTCATAAGCCCTGTAGATGCCAGGTCTTTTTTATTACCTTCTCTAAAATATTCTTCATCTCTGTTGTAAGATGTTAATATTAACAGCTTCCAGGGAGTAGTAAAAATAATTGAAATTTATTACTTAATTTCTATAATTGACTTACTTTATTTATGGATAGTTTAGTTTACTATTCGCTATGGTTTTTTTTTAGATTTGGATTTGTGAACATGATAACGATGCTACGTCACAATAGAATAATGGATCATCGTGTTTCTTTTATTTATTTATATATACGCCCAATGGGCATTTTTAAGGACATATTAATTTATACATATAAAAATAGTATGACGAAAAGTAGAAAGACACAATAGTAAAGAGTAGACTTTGTGGAAGTGGAAGCGGGAGAGAGGTGTTTATAATTTAATATGATTCAGAAATCTTTTGAAAAAAGACAACTTGTTATCAAAGAAATCAAGTCTGGTATGTTTGTTGGCAGAACTAAGAATTCTGGGCATAGGGGCATGAAAACCATAGTTAGTTCTATGATTATCGGTGTGAAAAAGTAAGTTTTGTCTGAGGTTTCTAGTTGGGTTATTTAATTTTATTGAGCTTAGTTGTTCAGGCGCCTCAAAGAGTGAGTTAGGAATTTTAAATAGGACTAAAAGGTCGGATTATTTTCAACGGTCTTAAAGAGAAGATATATTTAAGCTAGTTTCTAACTCAACAATGTGTATTTTGCAAGCATTTGGACATACTCAAACATTGTCGAACCCAAGTAGTTCCACCGCTGCACCCCCAAAACGCTTGTTATTAGAGGCCGCCACATTCGCTCTCGGAAACCAATCTAGACGTTCTTTTTTTGTTTTAAGTGCTATTTTTATTGAAAAATCTATCAAACAATGGGTTCCAAGCATGTTATTTTTGATTTGCTAACACGTAGGAAAAGATAAATATAGATTCACGTGAAAATTTCCACTTCTGGATGGTTTACCCATGTTCAAATGTACGTACAAGGTGAGTTAGGGTTCGTGTAGTTACGTGTTTGTTTGTTGAAGTTATCTTAGGTGAAATCTGTTGACCGCATCCAATCATTCAACGTCTTGGGGGGAGCCCGAGGGAGGGGAAGAGCGGAATATGAACGGGGGCGGAGAATCTGAGATGCTGATGTAAGAAGGTCGAAAGATAATACGGAGAAGGGTGGTTCGTGGAAACTGGGCCAGTTAAAAAAAAATGTATTTGCGTTTTTATCAGCGAATGATTTTTGTTTGCTGATGCTAAGAGCTCCTGCGCCAGTTGGAGATGATGTGAGAAACAATGTTGATGTTCGTTGCGTATTTATTACAATGCCTTTTACCATGTTCAATATAAAAGTATGAAGGATTAAATAAGGATTATGCTTAGTAAAAGTCTCACAGTTTTCGAGTTAATCGACATTTTTTAAAATTGTAATTAAAAAAAGTGTGACATAAGAAAGAAAAAATAAAGTATCCTGTTAAAGTTTATATGGTATATATTTTTTATAGTAAATAAAAAAGAAAATAAAAAATATTTAAAAAAATATATTCTTTATTATTAAAGGGCAACAAAATATATCATAGAAAAATAGAGTTCACATCTTTAGTTTGAATCAAAGATAGTGCGTGTTTTTTAAAAGAAGCAAAATTTTTAAAGTTTGGAATCAATGAAATAATATCAATAAAAAAAAAATGAAAATTTTTGGGCCTACAAAATACGCGTGTCTCTGGGCGAGCCTCGTTTTACAATGTGGTATTTTTAACACACGATTCCTTCTTTGACTTGATCTATTTTAACAACTTGTAAATAAATTTTGGTTCTTAAATATATATTTTAAACATTGAAAACAATATATTTTTCTAAACCTAAAAGTTTAACTTCTTGAAACGATTGAATGTAGTTATGCAGAAAGCAGCCTGTCCACAATTTTGAAAAAATAAGATATTGGTGTTATCGGGTGCAGAAAGGTCAATTCTATCTTCTGCTAAAAACAGCCAGACCGCTTGCGTACAAAAAACTATATTAATCACCTTCTGAAAATTGTGTCGATCATAAAAAAAAGCATTTCTCAATTTGCAGAAAACACCCACATCTCTAGAAAAATCTCATGGTTTTTTTAAAAATCATTATAACTGGTCAAATACATAATTAGATTCTTGTTTTCAATATTTAAAAAAACTTATGTGTTCATTGTTTATCATTTGTTGAAGTCGAAAACATTCCAACTGTTGTTTAGATTTGATAATTCACTCATTTCACAAAAGTGCTATTATCTCAGTTTCATTTTTATATGGCTGGCTGCTTTTTGCATAACTACGTCCAATTATATTATAATATAATGTAATTATATTTAAAAGTACATTATTTAACGTTTTTTATTTCCATAATTTTTAAGTATTTTTGATTCTCACACGCACGCCTCTTTATTTCTAAGGCACTAGGTTCTTAGTCCTGAGTCCTGAGTCCTAGGGGTACAGGCGGGAGGCACACGTGTATATGGAAAGGTTTTCCCTTACAGACGAATTAAGACGCGGTCATCGGTTCAACCGTATATTGTTCTATGCCATACAATCCCGCTTCGGGCGATATTATCCCTTTTCATAGTCATTATCAAGCGAGGATCATAGGTAATGTTTGTATGCTCTGAAAGGTGATATGATATGCTTACTAACTAATATATAACTCAAATAATATGCGAACCTATCCTTATTTCGACTCACTTATCACATACCCCTTTACTCCTCACGATTACAACCCCACCCCCTCCCAGAATTATTTATTTATTAATTAATGCCTGTAGAGATTTTCTCCGTTTCAGGGCAAATGAAGTATACAGTTCTGTTTGTGAAATAGAACCATAATCCTGGACGAGTGCCATTGTGTGAATTGAAAAATGTGTGTGTGCGCTGGTGGTTGCCAATTCAATAAATATGACGGCGATTTTTACTAAATATAAGATCTTGATCATAGTGGACTGTATACAATTTATTTTAAAGCACAGTGCGCTCCGTGACGACCAAAGTCTTCGAAAAAAAACGAAATAGAGAGAGATTATAGCCCTTGTGCTATATTTATATACTATTATATTAGTAACAATACTCTGCTGTGGCACGCACCAAAATCAGTAAGAATTTAAATTAAGGACTATTAAACTAAAGACTTAACAATTTTTTTGTTTACCCTTGCGGATTATTACATTAATTTTACAACAGTGATAATTTATTTTTTTCATAATCTGTTGTTGGTAATAATATTTTTTACACCTTTTGAAAAGTTAGTCTGATTCTTTTGTCTAGTTTTGTCTGATAGTTTATTGTATAATTTCACTCCCTGATATATTAGTCTCGATTGTTCTTGTCTCGTTTTGGATTGTTGTACGTGATATTGTTATGATACTTTTGTATTACGTCCATGTTTGTACTTTTTTTACATCACAAAAGTCAACGCTAGGAAAAGTTTGCAAAGAAATTTAGCTTTTTAAACATGGACAGAACGGTAAATATTACCCAGTATGTAAAATGGCCACATAAAAGATCCAGTGACAGTTCATAAACCTTGTAAATACCTAGATTTCCATATTCCCTTCTGAAAAGTGTTTTTCCTCTCTGTTGCAACCAATTTAATGACATCCAGCATGTATGACATTTTGTCACACTCAAAAAAGTTAAGTAAAAAATATATTCAAGCATTGCCTAGTAATTATGCAGGTGAAAGAATTCAGTCAGTTTAATCTCACTAGCATTAATAAAGGTTTTAGCTCGTATATTTACAAAAAACGAAAGATGGAAAAATTTACTTTTTAAAGACATATAGACATTCAAACATGGGCAGAATGGTGAATTTTCAACAAGGTATAAAGTGATTATTTAAAACAGCCAAAGACAGGTGATAAGCCCTGTAAATGCCTAGAATTCCATATCGTCACGATCGAAGAACAACGACGCATGTGATTTTCTTCAACTTTACAAAAGAGCGGTTTATTTTTTTTTTTGACACTATCTCACAACATAATAAATTCAAAGTATACAATTTAATACTTGCTTTTATATATTTAATTCACTTACACAGTAGTAGCTGATCCATTATGAAATAATCTATTCACTAGTGTCGGAGACGCCCCTTTTATATTCACATTCAAATCACGTATGAAATTTTGCCTACTGTATATTTGAGTTTTTCCTTTCTCCTCCCTCTTACTTCTCTTTTCACCCCCTCGGCTCTTCATATTATAGGGTAAATATTTAGTCAATTTTTAAGAATAAAAAAAATAAATAAACAGTGTGCCGAAGAAGTGACGTCCAAAGGTAAAATGTAGGTGCCTCGTAATCAGGGGTATCCGAATCACCCCCATGTATGTTCCGCAATTTTGCATACTATTCGAGTTATGATTTTTTTTATGGGTTTTTGAAAATTTTTGACCGGATCGGTTTTTTTTGTAAATCATTTTTTAAACATGATAATTTCAAGTATAAAATAACCAGCTCAGTCACATTAATCGAAGCTAAAAAAGTTTTGACCTAAAATGCAGAATTTTAGTTTGAGCGAGTCAGACTTGAACTTTCAACGGAAAATGAAAAATCGAATAAAGTAATTCCTTAGTTTCTGAGTAACTTTAAAAAATTAATTATCATTATGAATTTTCCACCTCAGTATCTTTTACAATTTTACCTTTACAATTTATTATTACAAAAGCTCAAGAGTAAAGCGAAGTTTTTAAAGTTACTAAGAAACTAAGAAATTACCTTTTTAGATTTTTTTATTTAAACTTGAAAGTTCAAGTCTGACTCACTCGAACTTAAATTCTGCACTTCATATCAAAACTTTTGTAGCTCCATTAATGTGCCGCTCGACTGAGGAATCATCTTCTAACCACCATCAAAGATGTTACTACAGAATCTCTGTTTAAATCACGTCTGAAGAAACATCTCCTTTCTCTTTCCAAATCTCTCCTCCTTTCCTCTTTTTTTTCTTTTTCCCATTGAGTAATAGTATTGATTTGAGGTAATATATTTCTATTTTTATATATATTTAGCTTTTTTATCTTTCTTTTCTTTTGAATATGTTTTAACTTGAATTATAAAAATAAAACTTTTATTTTATTGGTTGGTTGGAAGAAATTGCCATTTGGCAATAAGCCCGCCAATGTATAATTAAAATTATGTCCAAAAAGAAAAAGAAAAAATAATAAAAATGATACGAAGCTGATTATTTTATACGCGAAAGTACAATTGAAAGTACAAAAAAGTGGCGGTTTTTATGATTGTGAATAATTTGGAAAGCGCCATTTTTGTGAAAATCACCTTAAGGGCGCCTTACAATAGCCCAACATGTCTTGCAGCTACATAGCGTACTGGCGGTTGGGATTCAAGCTCCTCGTTACCAATCATAATTAATTTTTATAACAGATAGCAGGTAGGAGCTAGATTACATCATGTCTTGCTGCTACAGAACGCATGAACATCATTATTTAAAAATTGAATTTTGGTTATACTGTTTTTCTGTTTTATTTTTTAAAAATCGTTTACAAATAAAATCTGAATTACAACATATTCTGCAGCCACAGAGCTATGTATAAAAATTGTTTTTATCAATAAATATAAAGCCTTTATATATTATTTTAAAGATTACATATAAAAGAAAATCAATATCGCTTTTTTTGCACATCCGCCGTCGTTCTAAAATCAGACGATATTATTTTGTCCTTAAGCTAACCATCCTTGCTTTAATGTTTTGAGTTACAAAATTTATTTACGTCGGCGACGTTTATCATATTGGATCTCTCGCACCCCTGTGAAGGAAGTTTACAACCCTTTATAGTCGTTACCACCCCATTCTTCATTTCTCTCATACATGCCCAATATTCTAATCAACGATTCTCGTGTTTATTCCTATTATAATTTCTTTGTCTTACACGTCCTAAGTTTAATGAAGAAGCCGCCCGACCCTCGGCCCTGCACTGCATGAGCATGCGGGTAGGAAGAAGGGAGAAGGAAGAAAGAAGGAGGGAGAAGGAATACACAGAGTACGAGGAGAATCACATGGAGGTTTGATTCGTTTGCTAATTGTGAAGGAAATTAATATGATTGTTGATAGACATTTCAATAGACAATGAAAACTTTTTTCAAAGGAAAATATGTATTTTTATTTATTTTGTTCATCAACGCCCAAAAGACATTTACAAAAAATTAAAAATAAAATACATGCTAACATACTAAATAATACAGAATATACAGAAAAAAATATGTGAAATTATTTAGAAAGGTTATGATAAAAAGTTTTACAAAGTAAAAAAAAATAACAATAATAACAAAGGTATGCAAGAAAAAACAGTGAGCATATAAACAAAAAATGCAAAGATATAAGCTTATGAAATAAATTCTGTAAAGCGAACACAGTAAATAAAGTGTTACGGTAAGCAAGAAAGACAAATTTAAGTTAAATAAATAAACAAGCAAGCATATATTATCGCGAAAAAAGAAGAAATAAAAATATGTCTATATGAAATGCGTATTTTCCAATACTACAATGCAATTTGATATAATAGTAAAAAATAAAAAACAAGTAAAAGGTAATAAAAATATACAATAAACTTCCTAAGAATAAAGAAATAAAACATCGCTCTCATTATATTAGTAACCATATATTTTTTTTTTATTGATTTGGTGTTTATTTTGTAGAACTTCATATGTAAACTTATAATATTAGAAATCAAACACTGATTTTAAGTTTACTGAACACTCTATTTTATTTTTACAAATATAAAAATTATGAAAACAAAAATTTCGTGACAATTGTTTCGCCTTGTTAAGGCATTTTCAAACAAATGTGAAGATTAAATGGTTTGAATATCCTTATATAGTTATATAATTCAAGGTACTTAAGTAGAAAATAAAAATAATCTTATGAACTATAGTATGTACATTCATCATAATTGAGAGAAAAACCAATTTGTAACTATTTGTAAATTTTTTAGTACAACAACGACGCAACTGTGATTTTTTAGCACCACAAAACACTGACGGAGGACTATCACAATACTTATGGAAGACCACGTAGCCAGCAACTACGAAGGATTTTATAATAGTCTTTAGATAAGTCAATTTTAATAGTAAATAAATACTGGCAGTTGATCTTATTTTCACTCATGTGTAATAACTTGACATAATTGTCTAAAAATCTATTATCCTAGTGTTTACGAAAAGGCGGACTGTAAATGGATTACGAATTTAATTCAGTTTTGTGATTGGGAAATATTTGAAGAAAGGATGGGAACATGGAATGGATACCTACCTTTAATATGATCTGAATGTTCTTCAATTTCGGGCACTGGATGACAAAACAAAATATAAAATGTAGCAAAGTTTTCCACGACGCGCGAAGATTCCAACCACTTTTTATCCGATTTAAGTTGTACAAATTTTATTTTCCAAATCCGGTGTGAAAATGTCCGTTTGAAGATAACAGCAAAAATACGACTTAATAATTAAAAAAAATAAGAGAGATATTAAGTCTTGTATCATATGTAGACTAGTGTGACATCACAGCCACAGAAGAGTTAAGGGATGCTGTGTTTGTTCAGTTTTTTCCAGGTTCCCTTTTGCTCAATCTCAACCTTTGAAAATTATTTTTGAGTTGCTAGAATTCCTTAGTTGCAACAGAGAGGGAAAATATTTTTGAAAAGGTAATATTGAAGTCTAGGCATTTACAAGGCTTATGACCTGTCATTAGCTGGTTTAAGTGGCCACTTTACATACTGTGTAACACTCACCATTTTATCTATATTTAAACATCCACATTTCCTTAATTTCTCCATTTGTTGACGTTAATTACATTTTATTTTATTAACATATACGGCTTCAATTTTGAGGAATAAATTAATTGTTCGTATCATCATAATCGTCATCATTCCCTTTCCGCATCTAATAGTGCATAAGACACTGCATTGGTGCTCGAATCGCAGCGTATCTTGATCATTTTTGTTACATGAAGATAAGATGATCAGTCTTACGCTTCAGGTGCCAGTCCAGAGACTATCAAATATTCTAGCGTAAAAACTCATTTTTAAATAAATATTTCATGTCAACCATGTCGGGAATCGAACCTGAGAACTCTTGCACGGGAGGCAAATGCACTGACTACTGCACCACGAGGCCGACAATTTCGTTATCGTTATTGCAAAATCGTTAGTACTAATAGTAGTAGTACGTACAACAGAGATGAAGAATAATTTTGAGAAGGTAAAATAGAAGTCTAAGCATCTACAGGGCTTATGACTTGTTATTGGCTGGTTTAACTGGCCACAAGGTAACATTCACCATTCTGCCCATATTTGAATACCTATATTCCTTCTTTTCTTCCATCCGCTGATGTTTGTGAAGTTAACGAGCAGAAACCTTTATTTATGCGGGTGAGATTCATCTTATTTAATTATTTCACCAACAAACTACCTCAAAAATGTTCTTCATCTCTGTTGTAATATGTTTATATTAACAGCTCCCCGGGGAGTTAAATCCAAATTTAGACAAACCAAAATATTGTTGATAATTCCAACTGGTCAATGAAGAAGTATAGAAATTGAAAAAATAAGATTTTCAGGCGTTGCCTAATACGTAGGTGAAATAATTTTATTAGATGAATCTCACCCGCATAAATAAAGGTTTCTGCTCTTCAACTTCACAAACATCAACAGATGAAACAATTGAAGGAATAAAAGTGTTTAAATATTGGCTGAATGGTGAATGTTACAGTGTGTAATGTGACAACTTTAACCAGACAATGACATGTCAGAAGCCCTGTAGATGCCCTAGACTTCTATATTACCATATCTTAAATGTTCTTCATCTCTGTTGTAATATGTTTATATTAACAGCTCCCCAGGGTGTTGAATCCAGTTTTTGTCTACAAAAATTTGGACAAACATAAAATATTGTTAGTACATTTATTCCCTAGTCTGTGTATACGCATTTTTGAAGTGTGATTTTTTTTATACCAATTTACAATGGTAAAAGGGTAAAGGTATCATTTTCCCATTCGCATTTGATGGTGCCAAGGGTTTTGAATTAGTTCTCAGTTGCTGCTTAGGTGTCTTAATTTTTCAAAAAACATTTAAGCTAAGGTGACAAATCTTTTGTGTCAGGCGCTAGTCCAGGAAGGATGAAATATTGATGTAAGTATAGAAACTACCTTTACAACCAATATTTCATGTCCACCCTGTCATGAATTGAACCCGGGACCTCATGCATAGTAGGCAAAAGCATCCACCGTTACAATATGAGTGGACTTGTCTTGGACATGTACTCCGGACGCCTCTGTAGTACAGCTTAGCTTACCCACCACATACCGCACACCGCATTTGAGGACATAAGTCTCCTTGGCGGTGCCCACATACACGGAAAATTTGCTCGTTGTCAAACGAGAAAAGCTGCCCGAAGGAGCTCTCTGAAATCTGGTAGCCTTAGCATCTTTGTGATGAAAGAAAGTAATCCAGAAGTACATAATATGTACTTCATTGGATTGAGAAGAGAGGGAAGTGAATTCTTCACTGACTGGGATTAAATTGATTGGACATGATCAATTCGCCGAAATGATTACAAAACTTTTTAAAAGCCTTGAAATTCTTTTTAGAAGCCACCAGATCTGTATATCCGACAGGACCTATAACAGGGCCACGGATAGTAGCGAGAAGCTCCATTCGGTAATCATAGAGAAGGGAAAAGGGACAAGACCACAGGATGTGTTCAGAAGATTGGTTAGGATATCCGCAGCAGCACGAAGGAGAGTCAACAATATTAAAAACAAATAATTTTTGATTAAATTTACCATGACCTGATAAAAACTGCGTAGTCCAGTGATCGGGGATAACCCAAGAAGATTCTAGGCGCTGACGGATCGAAGGAAAAAAAAGAAAGGTTACCCTTCCTGAAGAGGAAGATTCCCATCGCGATTGCCAAGCATTAAGAAGAGCATTTAAAGTCATTTTTTTAATATTTGATTGAGACATTCGTTCAGTTGGGAGTAGACGGACGCCACCAATAACAAAGGAACGCCTTCTTTTTAGGTGTAAATTTGCAGATCGTCGGTAAACCTCCAGATCTAAAGGAAACAAGCCCGTTAGAACCGGGAGTGCATCCGTTGAGCATGTCCTATATGCTCTAGAAAGAGCCAGAAGAGGTTGCCTTTGTCCGCTTAAAATAATTCGCCTGAAATATTGCAACTCACATCGGTGTGCCCAACAGCCAGCTGCATAGCATACGATACCTAGGAAAATGGATTTATAATAGACCGTTGATGTTTCAAAAGACAATCCCCAGCTGGCTCTGGCCAAGCGTGCAACTTTGTGGAAAGCCATCTTTCCCAAATTTACGGCTTTCCTAGCATGGGAAGTGTAAGATAAATTTCTTTCAAGGATTACACCAAGGTTTGAAACCGAATTTGACGCTCGAATAGAAGTGCCCATAAATTTGATTGAAGGAGGACACACAAAATTACCTTTTAAAAGTGAGAATTGAGTTTTTTGAGGAGCAAAACTTAATTTATTTCGAATACCCCAATCGGATACTTTATTTAATGCATTAGCTGCGTCACCCTCCAGAGATCTGCGGCTATTGCCCTCAATCAAAATACATCCATCATCGGCAAAAGCCTGAATCATACACGATGAAGGAAGGGGAAGTTCGAGAAAATCATCGAACAATATATTCCACAAAAGTGGTCCCAAAACAGAGCCTTGAGGACAGCCACATGAAATCTCACGGGATAAAAGTGAACTGCCACCGGGATACACAACGTTTCGATTTGAAAAATAGCTTATTATAATTTTAAACAAGTTTGCAGGTATTTGTCGAAGACGTAGCTTGGAAAGAATCATTGGCCTCCAAGCATGGTCGAAGGCACCTGAGATATCAAGTAAAATAATGAGAACATATTTTTTGTTGGTATTATTAACAAAATTGCTTATCGAAATTATAGCATCTTCAGTAGAAATATTGGATCTGAACCCAAATTGCTTAGCGTTTATCGGTTGAGTTACATTTAAGTAAGACTCAAGTCTGTAGTACAATCACAAATACTATCGACGTGCTTAAAAACATGCTAAGCATTTGAGCGATCACAATGAACATGCTTAAGTTATTGCGGTCATAAGCCAACTAGTGTGTTATCTCTGAATCAACGCTCGTGTCGGTTTTTTTTTTATTTTTATTTATTTTGAAGTTCAACAAGAATACATAAAATACATACTTTTTTAAGTACGCATAACTAACGTTCTTTACATATATTCTCAATTATAGAACTCCACCATCTTTCATAAATTATATAAAATAAGAGTGTAAAATCAATTTAAGTAATGATAAAGATTGAAAGGTAAAAATAAAGAAAGATTTTTTTTTAAAGAAAAGAAAAGAGAAATTAAAAACATATAAGATATAATAAAATAGACAAAAGTTAATTTACATACACAAAAATAAGGATTAGGTATTTGATTTAAGATACATAGTAATGTTTTTTTTATAACCATATATATCATGATAAATGTCAATGTTAACTTTTTTTTCCATTTTGTTGTAGAGTCTTAACATACTTGCAAGAGGGTTCAAATGTGCCATATGGTTTGTAAAAATTGGAAGGTAAAATGTTTCAGGTGATCTCACATTTTGAACACAAAACACTGAATCAACAGTATTGTGAATTATATTATACAAGTACATCATATCTATAATTTGTCTCCTAGTTTCTAACTTTTCAATTTTAAAATACTCCAAGCGCTCTTCATAACATTGAAGTATTCTGCCCATGTTACACTTAAACGACAAAGAACGAAGAAATTTTTTCTGAACAGTTTCAATTATATTTTTATAAATCACATAATGGTGTCGGCTTGTTTTTTGTTTTCCTCTTAAATAAATACAGTTCGCCGGCGAAAAATCGGCGTTTACTATAAAAAATAATACAATACTCGTATTTTGCATATAGTATCTAATACCAAAAAGTAAAAAAATAATTACAATTACTATGGCGACTGCTTTTCTTGGCATTTGCCTTGCCAACCAGCGGCTAAATGCAATAAATAGCATGATAAATAATAAAAAAATAAATAAAAATAGCAGTTTTGGAATATTTTTCATATTTACAATAGTGAAATTAAAATATGTGAATGCGCTGTAGGATTATACGTCGCGAAACGTTAATATTTTCACATTTAATATCAGGTGTTTACGGATGTTTCATTATGATCGCGAATACGATAAAAAACCATGGTGAGAAATTTTTATAACGTCGCTTAATAGCACATCGATAGTTATTTGTTTGTGATTGAGCTACGGGAGGCCTTGGCAAGTTGCCTCTTTTTTAAATCTGCAGGCTACCACAGTCGTGAAAGGTGTCAATGACGATGTTTCTACTTTCGGCGAGGATGTTTTCTGGCGATAGGGTCTCCGGAAGATGTCTGGTGATGTCCACGTGCTCCACTTAAAAGCGGATGTAAAAAATAAGTGAGTTTGTCCAAATGTTTGTAGACAAAAGACTGGATTTTACCCCCTCGGGAGTCATTAAGATAACAAATTACAACAGCGATGGAGAATACCTTAAAGAAGATAGACATTTACGGGGCTTGTGACCTGTCATTGGCTGGTTTGAGTGGCCACTTTTCAGGCGTTACCAAGTATGTGAAATAATTCAGTCAGATGAATCTCTTCAAAACAATAAAGGTTTCAGCTGTTTAACTTCACTAAAATCAACAAATGGAAGAATTGAAAAAAATTGGATCTTCAAACATAGGCAAAATGGTGAATGTTACACAGTGTGTAAAGTGGCCACTTAAACCAGCCAATGGCAGGTTACAAGCCTTGTAAATGTCTAGACTTCCATATTACTTTCTTTAAGGTATTGTCCATCGCTGTTGTAATTTGTTAAACTCAATAAATAAATAAAAGGGGTACTTTTGGAATAATGTAATTTATTAGTCGGCGAATGTAGTGCCCAGTGCAAAATTCAATAAGGCTTTTAGGAAGATGAAAGGATAAGAAATATCAAAATCAGTACAAATCAATATTTCACGGAAATCTTAACCCTTCAGTGGTGGAGAAAATCCGAAATGTAAATATAACCCTATCTTAGTCTTACTCACAGATATCTCGGGGTTGAAATTCCTCAGCCTTCCTCCCCGGGCGACCCCTTGTTTGCCGATTATTAATTCGATTCATTAGCACCCTTTCTTGAGAACACCTTAGCAAAAGATCAGCGGGGTTGGGAAGAACTTTAAACTGTTTGCATTGCACTTTACGCTCCCCGAAGGGTTGAACGAGTGCCGGGATCTAATATTTGACCGAATGATCCTTGCGAGCTCTGGAGGTGAATACATTAAGAACAAGAAGTTTGTTTAAGGGTTTCATTAGATCTTATGACTTTTCCAAGATCATTCTTAAAACACTTATTTTCTTAAGTCAGTACGTTACGTTTTGTATATTATGTATTTTACCTCTTTCATAGCATGGACTTCTCTCATGTATAAAGTATCGCTTCCTGAATATTTGAGATTTTCCTTTCTTTTCCAATTTTCCTTCCCTCTGAACCCCTTCCTCTCTTCATAGTAAAGTGTAGATATTAAGTCATTCTTAAAAAATATACATTAATGTCAATGTTTTGTGTTATAATGAAAATAAATAGTTTTTAAAAAAAAAAAAATTATCATCTCTAATTGGTATCATTAAGGCAAAAAAAGATTTTTTTAAATTTTAAATTGTGTTATTTGCAAAAAAATAAAATGCATTGAAAACTGGCT
Source organism: Micrasema longulum (assembly GCF_059751315.1). Lineage (NCBI taxonomy): Eukaryota > Metazoa > Arthropoda > Insecta > Trichoptera > Brachycentridae > Micrasema > Micrasema longulum. The sequence continues at coordinate 339,284 of NW_028278692.1, read as the reverse complement.
GTTTTTTTAATACGAGTACATACTCGTATTTTAAATCGATTATTCAGTTTTTCAATTATTTTTTTTTTTTAAGTTTTATTTATTTTAACAAATCAGTAACATACATAATTGTATTTTTGTTCCCGCAAAGCCCAAGCTTGTTTGCGGGTAACATTACATTTTTTAAAAAAAATATATAAGTAAGTAAATAGATTAATAATAAATGAAGAATAAAATATATTTATATGCACACCTTAGTTTCACTTGCTAGTTAATAATTTTTTGACTATTTTTTTTTAATAAAATTAGGTTTTTTTCCTCACGATTTTCTGCTGGTATTAAATTGTACAGTTTTGGTACTACACCACCCATTGTTCTGTCACCATAGTAGTTCTTCTGTCGTGGTACCGTCAGCTGCTGTGCCGATACTTATCAGATCATGATCTGGTGGTTTATTTTGGATTTAAAATTGCAATCGAAGAAATGATCTGTCACTATCTTATACTGACACTTTTTGTTAATTGGCAAAACGTTAACATAATCAAACAATATTTTTTTGTTGTCTTTTGCCTCAATCTTTATTTTTACAGGTACGATAATTTTTAAAATTTGTACCTGTAAGTTCAAGACTCTGTCGGTATGAGATTTAAAACTTAGTCCCCATATTCTTAATCCATATTGAATTATTGGGTCAACTAGCCCCGAGTAAACTAGTCTCAGCACTTCCTTCCCATTCCCTCTCCTCTCTTCAGTGTTATTTTTTTTTTTATATTTTTATTTTGTTAATCTTTGTTTTTAATTTTTGTGTAAAATTGTAAGGTTCAATATGTCCATCTATTAATAATTTTCTCAAACGGAACGGTTTGGGTAGGTAGGAAGAAATTGCCTTAAGGCAATATGTAGTAAACTAGTCTCAGCACTGGGTATGGTATGTATGGTTTTAAATGGTACATGTTAAGTAGGCAAACTCTTAGCTTATTGCAAACTGTTTATATCTGTTTTTCCCAACTAAAAGTGGCATCTATAATAATACCTAAATACTTATATTTTGATACGTGATCTATTTTAGTGCATTTGCAGTCTTGTAGATTTTTATGCAAACATTCGTAAAAGGGTGCATATATTAACAAATCTTCTTTTGGTCTATTATATGGAAACGTAATGTGTAACGCTTTCGTTTTTTTGTATTTATTGTTAGGCTTTAATCATGTGACCATCTTAAAACTTGATTAAAATCCGATTGCAGTTTTTGCTGCGCGTCTATTTCAAATAAAAATCCTTACTCGAAAAAAAGGCAGCCAATGATTTATAATCTTATTAAATATATCAGGACTGATGTTATTTAATTTTTTTTAACCTTAAAATATAAGGTGATGCAATTTCGTTAAACAGCCAAGGCGACATCACACATTCCCGATGGACTCCTTGAGAGATACCAAACCATGATGCGTATGATCTGTTTACCCTAACACATGCTGTGTTGTCCTTATACAGAGACGCAATAGCCTGTATCAAATTGCCGTTCACTCCATACTCCATACACCCATAATTTATATCTGCCAACTCATGTCTGTAGTGAATTAAATAGGATTGCATTTACCATATCAAGGTTTGAAATACATTGTCAGTATTATTCATATTCAAATTTGATACCTTCTCGAGTCTCACGAGGGCTAAACTTATATTTCGTCGTAAAAAAGACCTCACTCGTGATTCGATATATCAGCACTGTTATTTATCGGCAAAGTAACTGCGTACTCTGAAGGCGTTATCTTCTCCTGTCAGCCATTATTGTAGCTTCGTTTTATTTATTAAAATTAACGGCCATTAAACTCTTCTGTCGTTATTAATTATTAGGTCGAGCTTGCATTAGGGCCTTTTGTCACGTAAGGGTTGTAAATAATCGTTAATACTCATGTCAGACACGTCGCATTTTTATTTAAAGCTTTTCATACAATTTTATACGTAAAAAATGTTTCTGGATATTTTTAATTGTTTTACGTGACCGCGTTATGAATATTTTAAAGAACATAATTATGTAAATCATACTGAGAAATAATTTTTGGCATTCGGAACGAAATTCATAAAGCCACCCTTAAATAAATCACTACTAAGTGGGTGGTTACTGATAGACTGATCTGAGGTATAATATATCGTTGTTTGATATCCGGTTCGAAGGACCAATTATTTTATTTGTTCATTTTTATGTTATACAATATTAAAGGCAATGTACTCACGGAATTAAAGTCGACCTCTCGGGATCGCTCTGTGCTGAGACATTAAACCAAAAAAAAATAATTTACCAACCAATCTAAAAAATCAATCAAAATTTTAGTCTCGGTAACATGGACAATTAACGCAAAATAAGCCAACGTCATAACTCCCGAGTCGAAAACATTAATACTCGTTCTAGTTTTATTTAACAAACAAAACTGTATTATTTATATGCCCGAAGCGTAAGATTGATCATCTTGATCACCTTGACAGATGATACAGATGCACGGCATTGTAGTACCAATGCAGTTTCCTATTCACCACTTGGTTCTGATAGCGATATGAAGAATGACGATACCTTTATCTGATCTCCAGACAGCTCTCATACTGTTAAATGCGGCGTCTAAATCACAGGTAATTTATCAATAATTACATTTGTCTGCTCGTAAATTCTGTATGTAGGTATACATATGAGTCAACTTTTGACATAATTTCAACATCCAATATACCTACAATCTTGCCTACCTTTCTTTGAAATTCTTTTATCACCCGCCATGACATAACTAGACCTAATGTCCATCCGCAAGATTATTTGTTAATCGCCGCGCTGCTTTCATATTTATTGTCCATCCAATCGCGCTTTTCAGATTAAAATTTTTATCAAAATCAATCAATAATCTAAAAATAACATCTAAATCAATTTTTTCTAGCTGTAATGAACTTCCATTTTCCATTTTCTAAAATATTCCCCATCCCTGCTGTAATTTGTAAATCTTATGACTGCCTAAAGGGTGAAAACCAGTATTTTGTCTACAAACATTTAGACAAACTCAAATAATGTTACTATTTATTTTTTTTATTTATATACGGCATTTCTGTGAAAAACACACATTAAAAAACATACAGGCAGCCGTGGCGCAGTTGGTTAAATGGCTGACTGTGAAACTGGCGTCGCGGGCTAGATTCCCGCCAGTTGCAAGAAGAAAATCAAAGAAATATATTTTTCTCAATTGGTCTGAATGTTGTGGTGTATTTTTCATTACCTTCTTCCATATTTCCTCTATCCCACCTGCTGACAAGCTTTAAAATAGAGTCTTAGCGGTTTATTCCTTTTAAAAATCAAAAATAGTAGAAAATATCAAAAATATTTGAAAATTCAGTTAAATGCGTAGTAAAAACAAATATATGATAATAAACAAAGAAAAATAAATAGTAAAAAACATGTTTAAAAACCCAGTAAAATAAGTAGTCAAAAGAAAATACATAGTAAAAAAACATATTTATAGTCGTATTCAAAATACATTTATCTATATATATGTGTATAGCAAAAAACATATTTCAAAAAAAAACTAATATCTTGTCTCTTGTCACTATATTATTCCGCGGCGGCCTCCGTGGTGTAGTGGTCAAGACGCTTGACTCACGCACGGAAGGTTCCGAGTTCGATTCCCGGTGAGAACACAAAAATTTAAATGTGATTTTTCTCAAGCCTGGTTGTTCTGTAATGTAATTGGGCATCCTGGCCTGTTGTGGTGCAAAAAAAAAAAGAAAATGAAATTATTATAAAAATTTTATCTCAGTTTATTTTTTCTAATATATTATGTTGTTTACAATATGTAACTTATGTTTTGATTGTTTGAACACTTTTTACATTTTAACCTTATTAACTTTTTGAATACTTGTTTATATGCCAATCCATAAGAGTTTATCTTATAACCTGTCGGTTGATAGAAATAAAAAAAATATATCTAAAAATATTAAAAAAACAGAACCAATTTCGAAAGCGATCGAAAAGTAATTATATTTTGGGTACATCAATTTTTTAACATATTAAACAAAAATTGTAAATGGTTTTCCTTACGTAATGTTTATTTTTTATAATTAATTAGCGCAAATAATTGCGTTTGAAAATGGCAAAATCGTGTGTTTTCATGACTTTTTATCTTACTTCTGCCTTAAACTAAATATTCTAAATTAGTATCGCATTGACCCTTTTCTAATGAACTCTCCTAAAAATAATATTTCTTCAATTATGCGTGCGGCTAATTGAAAACTAACACGCACGATCACTCATAACATTAAACATATTTTAATATTATACCGGATAGATAACGGTGCGTTGTAAATATTACCGGTATCTTTATTGTGCCAACCCTGTCTGTCGCCCGATTCAGGGGTGCGCCGCGACATTTATTATTGTTGTTTTGTGATTTGTAATAGTTTTGTTATGATTAGTTCCAATGTTCGTATCAAATATTTTAACAGGGGGGTCGCATGTATTGTACTCATTTCTATTATTTATGTCATAATCGTGTGTGCGTATGCATGTACGTGTAAACTTGTTTTACTTTGAAATGTGAATTTATTTAATTTACATAAAAAATTGTACCATGAGACGGGTGTGTCTCAAAACTGGGGCTCAATCACAGATGTTTATCACGACGATTGAAAACCCTTAAAAAACACTAACTAAAATATGTAGTATATGGTATATGGTCCATAACCTTTTACCAGAATCGTGGAACGAAGGGAGTGTTGTCAAGTTGCGGAAGGTGTTGACCTCGCTCTTTCATGACATTGATCGTAGGGAGTCAGAAAAGTTGATACATGCCACGGATTGGAGAGTCTTCGTCGAAAGTAAAGTATGAAAAAAAATAATAATTTTAAAAAATATATATACAGATGGTTATCATGAAGTTTCGCATTACAAATAAATTGTCTATGTTTTATGAATGTATGTATGTGTATGCGCATGGGTGTTTGTACGTGTATATGTATGTACATGTGTATATATGTGTGTAAATATATATATATGTGTATGTGTGTATGTATATGTATCAAAATGTGTATACGAGTAAGTTTATATTGTATTAGTCCGTGCTCTCTATTAATTTGTTAACTGTTATCATATATTGGAATGTAATTTCCTAGCTTGGAACGGGGTATGTACCCTTGTCAGCTGGGCAAAGTTAATGTAAAATTGTAATTTTGATTAGAAGTGTAAATAAATAAATATGTATCGCGTCGGCAATAACCGACCAATACGGCTTTTGTGATTGATGCACTGTGGACATAAAAAAGTCGATAAGTGGTTTTATAAAAATATTTACTGCAATAGGGAAAAGCACCCTTTTTACAATTATGAGTTAATAGGGGTCTATGAAATACTGTCGACTAAAAAAAAAATTAAACTAAACTCGTAAAACGTCTTCCTCGGCACGGGTTTTCCCAGTGGAGAAAACATTGTGAATTCAATTATACAATACATTATTGTGGAATCTTTATGTATATAATGTTTCTGTACGTGTGATGATGTCACTGAACTCTTCGTGCGGTTTTCAGAGAAATGTAGATCTTTGCGCTTCGCGTGTTCGTAGATATTAAAATCTTCAATCTTATATGTAAAAAATAAGTTAGAAATATAAAGTTTTATTCATCGATCTTGGTAGAACCCTGGTGGGTTGCATTTGAGGAGAATGCATCTACAAAAAAATAGACGAATGCTGTTTTAAGGTGTTAGAAAAAGTTGGTTTTTAAATGTTTACAGACAGCCTTAGTTTTTTGTGGATCTCAATCAGATTTTTTCCTTTCATTCCTTACAATTTCAACAAAATTATTTCTTTTTACTGCAAACAAACAAACCATCACGCCATTTCCCCGTAGGGTTGCCAGAGAGGATAGAACGCCATATCACTTTATCTTTGCATACAGACCTCGGTTCTAATACATTCATACATCTTCTTATGCACGCACGCCGATTATTTCTACTATTGACATGTCCATCTTCATGTATTTGATAGACTTGATCGTGCCATGTCCTTCTCGGTCTTCTTCGTTTTCTGCATCCATCAACATTTGCATCGTAGATCCTTTTAGCCGTTCTTTTGCTATCCATTCGTTTACATGTCCAAACCAATGCGGCAACCCTTTCTTGATTCTGTCGATAATGCATGTCTCAGCCTTACACAGTCCACGGATCTCGACATTTGTGCACCTATCATGCATAGTTTTACCACACATTTGCCCGAGGGATCGCATTTCAACAGCATTTAACCTACTTTCATCATCATTTTTCCAATTCCATACTTCACTCCCATACATTAGAGTTGGCACTAAAACTCTGTGGGGTCCATAGTCCATAGTCGATGACACACACGTGTTAAATTGGTTCACTTGAAGTAGACAAATGACCGACGATGCAATGTCATCATTTTCTATCGAATCCAATACATACGTATAATGCAACTCTAGCAATATTGCACATAAATACGGTCAAGACGATCGTCGCCCTGCAGTACATTCACATCGTCTCTTCCATGAAGAAATGAACTACAAAGGAATATGGTCTATAAAAAGACCACAGGATGCAGCCAACATCAGTCAGTTCGTTCAGTTTTTTTATTTATTTTTTTATTTATTTTTTATTTATTTATTTTTATAAAATTCTAAACAATTTTTTAGCTGGCCTAATAAGTTCAGTTCACTTCAGTTCAGCCCAACGAAGTCACACCGCTCCAGCATGTAGTTCAAGTGCAGTCTCTTTAACCCATCATCGACGGTATAATTGTTTATTTATTCGCCATGTAATAAATAAAAATCAAACAGCAACCTCGTGTCTTCTATATCAATCTCTATTTAAGGTAGAAACTCCAGCCAAACCCGAAACTACGTTGTTCCTACAACTCCATTGTTAACTGTTAGTTTAGCCTCCTGCGATAAACATTTGTTTGCCAAAGAAGACTTCATTGCACCGTTCACTCTGTTCGCGGTACCGACTCTCCTTTCAATATCTTTGTCGGTCTTTCTTTTTGCTGGATTTTAATACTAAAATTTTATTAACTAATCCATTTTATTTATTTTTATGGTTTTCGTAGTATGTGATATTTCCCTATTACAAAAAAAAAAAAAAATTGTCATTTAATTATGATAATAAAACTATTTGTATAGTTCTATATCCACAGTGACATCGTAAGGCTTGTGTCGGTCACAACGAAACCCGGTCACTGGTAAAAAAATTAAATTAAATTATTAAAATTAAAATGTAGTTACACCAAGAAATGTCAGTAGAAAAACTCAATCTAATAAACATTTTTTTACAAAAAAAAAATTCAACAAATAAATTCTTCGACCGGTTTGAAATTAGTCATGTATGAATCCAGATTTACATCATCCTCAAAACTCGCTAGGGTAGAGAGATGGACGCCGAAACCTCTATAAAGCAGGTGTAAGTAGGGTGGGGGTAAAAGGGGTGGAAAAGGAGGCGAAAGGCAGCGTAAGGGAGCAAATGAGGGGCATGGGAGACCAGCGAATCATTGAATATTTAATGTTTCATTACATCCAGGTTTTATATGGCTTCATGGTATCGGTATACTTGGCTCCGCAATGGGTATTTCTTTTTATTTCTCCATACAGACAGTTTTAATACTTCACATGTTGCTTCGTTTGCATACGCCGCGCCGATTCTCTTCTGCATTGTGGTAATGAGATTTTCGTGGAATTTTTTGCAGAAATGCATGTCTGAGAGGATTCGCTACGTACGAATAAATAATTACTCCAGCCGCAGCTTGATTTTAAAATATTTGAGTATCAATAGTTATATTTGTTTATTAAATAAAAAAATTGTTTACAAAAATGAGTATAAAATCCAACAATATTTTGATTTTTTCCAAATGCTTACAGACTGTCTGGATTTCCTTCCTAAAAAGTTACAGTATTGTGCGAATTAATGAAATAAAATTACTTATAATTATATTACAACGTATTTTTTATTTAATAGGATGTATATTCCTTTTGCTTTTATAACAGCCTGATTTGGCATGAAATCAATTAAACTTCGGCAATTTTCTTTTATTCTGTCATCTCGAAACCACGTCTAAATAACAGCTTCTATCATCTTTATCTTGGTGGTGCAGTCCAATATTTGAATCCCAGATTTACAAATTGCTCACAAATTTTCTACAGGGTTAAGGTTAGGTGAATTTCCAGGCCAGTCTAAAAGTTATCTTTTTATCATTGAAATACTCAAGCATAAACTTCGATACGTGACAAGGAGCTGAGTCCTGTTGAAATACAGCCCCACCATTAGGACAACATTTACTTAACAATGTTTGAGTATGTCCAAATGCTTGCAGACTGGCTGGATTTCCTTCCTAGGGAGTTATTCATATCTCCAAAATGTTTTCCCTCTCTGCTGAAATAAATTTAAATGCAACATTTACTAAATTCTGTATTAAAGTGCTGCTCTGATAGAGCTTTATATTTAAGGCTATTTATTATTCCTTCTATCGGTATTAAAGACCCAGTCCCCGTATGCGAAAAGCAACCTCAAAACATCTTCTTTGCAGGATATTTTACCGTTTGGTCAATATGAGCCACAGTAAGTTTTTCATCCCCACTTTTTCTAACAATTTTTTGCGATATCTCTGCACAAGACGGTGGGTCTCATCTGAAAACAGCACCTTTCTCCAGTCTTTCACAGTCCATTTGGTGTATTTTCTAGCCCAAATGAGCATTTGATTCATCATACGTGCCGTCAGGAGTTGTTTTTTCTGTGGTCGAATTGCTTTTCTTCCAGATTCAATGAGTCTTCTTCGTGCTGTTGAGTCATGTATCATCACCCCAGTGGCTGCCAAATCTTGTTGAAGTTCGTAACTTGTTTTGTGGGCTTAATTTACTATTTCTGGCTAAAGATATTTCATCTGGAGCACTAGTTTTCGGGTTTCTTCCACATTTCCCAATTTTCTTTACTTCAACTGATCCTGTTTCTCTTTTCTGCTAAATAATATTGCTGACTGCTCCCTGACTCACAAAACATTCATTTGCAATCTCCTTCTTCAATTCAGAGTCATTGATGTTTATTCACTTAAGGTATTAATCTTTTCTCTTTTCCTCGGCGTGATGTCCATGATTTAAACTCAAAAACACTGTTTAATATGCAAGAAATGTATAAAATTAGTCCTTTATTGAGGAAATGTAAAAAAAAAAACAGATAGTACACCAACAAACACCAATATGAGCTCTCTAAGAATTAATGAACTATTACTCATAATTTTTGGCGCTTAACAACTGTCAAATTGACATAATATGAGTGTTGCTATACGTTAAAAATGACAAAAATAACTCTTATTCCATTAATTTACACAATACTGTATACATATTAAAATTTGTTTCATCAAAGAGAAAAAACATTTTTAAGAGGAGTATATTGAAGTCTAGGTATTTACAGGGCTTATGACCTGTCATTGGTTTGTTTAAGTGGCAAATGTACACACTGTGTAAGATTCACCATTATGTCTTTGTTTGAACATCCACATTTTCTCAACTCTTCCATCCGTTGACTAATGTAAAATAAAACAGCTGAAACTTTTATCATGTGGATAAATATAAAATCACTTATTGTGTATGCAGATAATTTGTAGAACTCCATATGAAAATTGGTAATGTTTTCAAAATAATACACTTTCATTGAATTTAATTCTACTTTAATCATTTTTTTAAATAGAAGAAGAAATATTGGCGTTTTTATAATTTACCCAAATATTTCAATTTTGGTGGCGATTTTTAACGTTGCAAGTTATTGCTGGTAAAGTGGGATTTGAACCTCGGATTTCTGGCCCGAGAGTCCGCAACAGTAGCCACGGGACCCCAACCTGATTCTTTATAAAATATATGTGACGTATTTTGTCTTGTTGAGACATTATCAAAGTCAGTTAGAATCCAATAAAATTATTACATACATACCGAATTAACACCAACAAATGTTTTGTCATCATCATTCTATTTCCACGCCTTATAGTGCATAGGGCACTGCAGTGGTACACCGATCGCAGTGTATCTTGATCATTTTTTGTAACATGAAGGTAAGGTGATCAGTCTTACGCTTTAGGTACCAGTCCAGAGACTACGAAATATTCTGGTGGGAAAACACCCTTTAAAATAAATCATTCTTATCAACCATGTCGGGAATCAAAACCGAAATCTCTCGCATGGTAGGCAAACGCGCTGACCATTACACAACGAGGCCGACAAATAAAAAAGGAAATGGCAATAAAATATTATGATAAATGCCAATACATTGTTGAAATTTTGTACGGCTGATTGCAAATAATGTACTTTAAAAATGAAGAAATATGTATGTGCATTAAAAAAACGAAAACATGTTATGAATCCTTTAAAAGGTTTTTGAATCCTAATATCGAATGACGTAATCCCGTTTTATTTCCAAATTCCTAGTCAAAATATAAAAAAATATAAAAAACGTGGCCTCTTAGCAACGACGCAAGCGTAACTCTAAAAAATGATTACCTACACAGAAATCTAACGGGGACAAAAAAATATTTTTAGAAAATCAAAGGTACTTCAGGTAAATTAAGAATATGAAATTATTTTAAAAATGGAAACGAAAATCAATTTAAAAACATACTAAAATAAAATTAAAATGCAACTAGACAACTCGGCAATGCAATATTAAATCAAATGCAGCGTATCATGATTATATGTTACAGGTAGGTAAGGGTATTAGTCTTATGCTTCAGGTACCAATCCAGGGATAGTAAAAACACTTCAATGGAAAACCACCTTTGAAATATATATTTAAGTAATAATTTTGAATTTTTATTTTTGCTATTAATAAATAATGTACATTAGAGTGGGCCGAAGATAAATGAAGTTTTTTTTAGACGACAAAGTGAAAGGGGTCTAAAAAATTCAATTAAAATTATTAAAAAATATTCCATACTACTTTTGGCCCTCAACCGAGGTTTGAAGTTTATCACTGTCTGGACATGTTGTTAATTATCCATATTGATAAAAATATTTTTTTGTTATTAAAGATATAACTTAATCACATTACAAATTCGAACACGTTTTAAAACTACCGAAACGCAAAAAGTTTACACTCCGCTTAACTGATTCCGTTGAGCGCCTGGAGAAAACAATGGCTTATTAAAACAATGCTACTCATTTATTACAAAACAAAGTGCAACTCCCGCCCTTAGATACTTATTTAATAAGGTTTGATGCACATTAAACAGTTTAATTGGACTGATTTTCTTACATAAATACGAAATGACGGCCGGTTTAGTGCAAAAAATCGACTTTTCCGACAAATTTAAGCTATGGTTGAGGGCTAAAAATAGTATCAAACATTTTTTCAAAATTTTTTGCATTCCGAGTAATCCAAAAGGAAACTTTTTAGACCACTTTCATTTCAAAATTCGGAAAAAAATTATCGACCCACCCTAATGTACATGCTTCCACTTTCCATTATGTTGTATCCCAACTCAACACAGATCTCTTGGCCTCTTGACACATAAATAAAATACTTCCTGACCTTAAGCATGGTAGACGAACGTGCCAACCCGTTGTGGTCCCGTGGCCAGTGTCTTGGACTCACGGATCAAAGGTCCGTAGTTCGAATCCCACTCTACCCCAACTTGATGCCTATTTCTAATAGTGAGTTATTTACAACTCGTTGAAAATGGCCTTTAAAATTAAATATTTGCGTAAATTGTAAAAAGGCAAATATTTATTTTTATTAAAAAAATTTAAAAAACACAGCACTACGAGGCGGACATTTACAGAGGTCTACACAACATTTGTACACAATCAAATTTTTGTTCATGTGAATTTGAGCTATATCGTTATTGACGTCGGCGTGCGGTCAACGCGAAACACGAAACATCGAAAATGATGCGGAACCAAACACAAAACAAACAAGATGGCGCATTAACCGGAGGCGGGCAGATTATTTTATAATTCAAAATATCCATCGGGGACAAGCGGGGGGGAGATTTCGGCGGGAGTCGAACCCGAGCACCGCGAATCAAAAGATTTCTCATCAAAAATTAACTGTGCGATTCAGAACGTATACGAGATTTACTTATCACTCAACGTTGAATTACAGGGTGGTTCAATAATATTTCATTTATTAAATACAAAAATGTATGCACTTTGGCGGACGTATAAAAGCAATATCTTCCCGCCGACCAAAATCCAGACTGGTCAAAACAAAAATTAAAATTTGTTACAACAGAGAGGAAAAACATTTTTCAGAAGGAAATATGGAAGTTTAGGCATTTACAGGGCGCATGACCTGTCATTGGCTGGTTTAATTGGCCACTTCAAACACACACAAATTTAAATACGAATAACTCCCTAGGGAGGAAATTCAGCCAGTCTGCAAACATTTGGACGTACTTTTTTATTTATATTTTTTTTTTGTTTTTTTACAATAAACATAATAATTTAACAGAGTATCAAAAAAATAAAGCATAATTACATATCAATGAAATACATATTAATAGAAAAATAGTAAACAAAAAAATCCCACAAAGGCATGGCCTGTTCGTGGGTATACAAGAAAATGTTAATGAATTTTTGCTCCTATAATAAATAATGGACAATTATAATATTTTTGTATAACAGAAGAAAGAAAAAATAAAATATTCTTTAAAAGATTGTATGGTATTTTTTTATAGTAATTAAAAAAGGAAATAAAAAATATTAAAAAAAAAACAAAAATACTCCAAACATTGTTGAATTTACTACCCGGTAAAAGAAGAAGTATAGGAATTGGAAAATGGTTTCAGGCGTTGCCTAGTAGGTGAATTGGTTCACCTGGATAAATCTCACCCATATGAACGACTTCAAAATACATGCATAAGGTACATTTTTGGTCTAAGGAAATATGACCACATTTCTGACTATCGTAGGTAACTGAAATGGCTCAAAATTAGACAGCGGAGTGACTGTCACTCCCTCTCACTTCTGTTCAATGTACTTCATAGTCCTAACGCTCCTATATACCTGCGTGAAAAAATTCAACGCTTATCAGTTCATGGTTTACCTCTTCGTTCTGATTCTCACGGCACTCTCTTAATACCCATCCACAATTCCTCTTTCTTCTCTAACTCGTATAGTGTCCACGCGGCTCGACTGAGGAATCATCTCCCATCCACCATCAAAGATGTTACTTCATTATCTCTGTTAATCACGTATAAAGAAACATCTCTTTTCTCTTCCTTAATCTTTTCTCCTTTCCTCTTTTTTCCTTTTTCCCATTGAGTAATAGTTTTAATTTAAGGTAATTTAAAAAAAAAAAAAATATATTTAAATTTATTTCAACGGAGAGGGAAAACATTTTTGAGAAGGGAATATGGAAGTCTAGGCATTTACGGGGCTTATGACCTGTCATTGGCTGGTTTAAGTGGCCACTTTACAGCCAGCCTGCAAGAATTTGGACATACTTGAACATTGTTGAATTAACTACCTGGTAAAAGAAAAAGTATAAAAATTGTAAAATTGTTTTCAAGCGTTGCCTAGTAGGCGATTTGGTTCAGCCGGATGAATCTCACCCACGTGTTAAAGGTTTCAGCTCTTTTACTTCACAAATAGGCAATAAGCTTACCGATGTACAAATAACATTATGTAAAAGTTTAATAAATAAATACGGAAGTCTAGGCATTTACAGGGCGTATGACTTGTTATTGGCTAGTTATCATCGGTTGATTCATATGAACCAGTGACATTCAAAGTAGTCCGTTTTTTTTTTCATTCATTTTCAAAAAACTTTGCCGTACAAATTCATGTTCTAATTTTTACCGCGCGCAAGAAAACATTTTTTGAATTAAATCATATTAGAAATACTAGCAATAAAATAAAATAAGTGTTACAAAAAAATCATCTTTTAGTTATGTTTTATACTAAAAAGTATTTAGGCCAAACATTCATTAATAGTAACTATCAGGTCAACAAATTTGGAAAGACCGGAATATAGTATTGTTACTTTAGTAAATAACTTTTTAAACGTAAAATATAAAAATTTCCATCTTTGAACAGGCTTATCCATGTAAGATGGAAACTACCTAACCAGAGATCGCTCTGTATTCATTTTCTATTCACTAGTTTTAAATAGATATCCTGGTATTAAATATGTATACTTATCTATGCGATAAATTTCTAAAATAAACTAAATAAATAAAATTGCACATTAGATAGAAAGAAACACAATGTTATTGCCATCAAATACAAAAAAATATCACCTGTCAAAAAATATATAAGTAAATGACTGACTTGATTCCAGTGGTGGTCCCGCCTGATTGCTTTCTGTGGGGCAATTCCAAGATTATACTTTAATTTGTATCTTTGATTCCTTGATGACTTGCAGGAGATGTGGTGAGTACAATTCTGTTGTGGAGATCTTGCAGCACAAAACAAAAACAAAACAAAACAATTGCGTATCACAACACTATTTTGCAAGCAAAGCGATTGTCAAAATTCACACGCGGTTGCGTTCGAGGCGCGATGTACTCAACTCGACCGGAACATTGGCACCATCTATCGGCTAAAATCTCAACCACACTTTTTATCAAAATTAAATTATGCAACACAAAGTTCTTGGTTGGTTGGCAGATTAGTTTTTTATTTATTTATTTTTTTAATTATTAATAAAACATATAATACAAAATTACATATTATACTCCCAGGAGTTATTAGAAACTCATTTGGGACCGTACATAAGAAAAAACATTTTTTTGACATTTTTTTAAGATAGGGGAATTGAAAGCAGATTTTTTTTTCAATTCATCGTTAATTACACCTAAAAAAAATGTTTTAGCAATGTGCGGATTTAAAAAGAGGTCACAAGACATTTAAAATAAGATATGTTCTCATCATCACTATGGCATCTATAGATATGGCAATATGGCATATCTGCATGGCATGTGATGTTAATGACCTTATCTCCATTGGTAGATTAACAATTTTTTTATTCTTAATAGCGTTTTTTTTTATATATGAATTCAGTTTGTGTAAGAAAAGGTTTTTGACGTATATATTGTTGTGCTATATTTAGTTATAAAGGTGCTGAATTTGCTTTGTTTCTTTGTTGTTCTCATTATGTGTTATTTTCTAAATGTTAATATTAGTTATGTCCTGAATTGAGTTGTTGTAACTCCTGGGAATGTAATTCAACGTATTATACCCGTAAAATACTTTGTGTTATAGGATTTATAAAAAATATAATTTTAAAAAAACGGATCCGGGTAAGTGGGTGCGGCTTTCAATTAAATTATTGCAACAGATAGGGCAAACATTTTTGTGCAAACATTTTGAATTTGAAAGTCTAGGCATTCACAGGGTTTATAACCTGTCATTTGCTAGTTTATGTGGCCACTTTACACACTGTTGAAACATCCACATTTCCTCAACCTTTTCATCTGTTGACTTTTGTGAAACAAAAAAGCTGAATCCTTTATTATGGTGAGATTCATCCGGTTGAACCATTTCACCTACTAGGCAACACCTGAAATAAAATTTTTAAATTGTATACTTCTAATACCGGTTAGTTTAATCAACAATACATTGAGTATGTCCAAATGTTTGTAGACTGGCTGGATTTCCTCCCTAGGAAGTTATTTCATTATCTCATGGCTGGAGTGAGGCTTGAAAGGGCTTCAACGTCCAGAGATCTCGGGGTGTTGTTTGACGCTCAGTTATCTTTTAATCTTCGTATAGTTAATCTATGTAATGACTCCCTTAAAATGCCTGTTTTTTTCTTAGAAATGCCAAGATCTTTTCTAACACTCAGGTTATGAGGACATTGTATAACTCGTTTGTAGTTTAGTTTCATAATTTTGTTGCCACATGAGGCTCGATATTCTTTGATGGTGGAGAGAGCGCAGAAGAAATTTCTGCGCTATCTGTACCCAAAGAAGTGTGGATATTACCCTTGGCTCTTCCCAACCGATTTTTTTACTGGGGATGCTAGGCTATCAGTCATTATAGAGGAGAAGAGACATTCATTTGGGTGTTCACTTCTCCCAGGTGATCGCATACATAACTTAGAAATTCTGATGGATGTAGGTTGGTTCATACCTGATAACTATCTTCGACAAAGACAGCATCGATTGTTTTACCTATCACGATGCAGAACCAACCTGCCAATGATCATGCCGGTTGGTAGAACAATCTTGCTACTTAATCGCATCACCTCGGATATCTTAGGGGATAAAAATATTTAGGGATATATAAATATGTAAAATTCAAATGGATATCTAACCTTTGTGATCGATTTCGGACTCTAGTTAGTATTTTAAATAAATTATCTTTTATTCTGCCTAAAAGTAAGTACACTTAGAATTATTTATTTTTTCTTGGTGGAGGATAAGATATGGTATCAAAGCATGAGGTCATTCAACTATCACAAATATAAAAACAATACATAGTTGACAGACAATTAGTCTAATGATATAAAAAAATAGTTTTATGATAATGATATATAAATAAAAAACGTTTTAAAAAAGGGGTTTTGACTATTCTGGACACATTTCTATTTTAAATTTTGGTATTCCTGTTTCGTATTTTTAAAAATATTTTTAGTCTTATAATTGCAATAATGTGTACTAATTGTTAGTTTTTTTTTTTTTAATATCTTCATATTATTCTAAAAAAATATATTTTCTCGTTTCTTATCATTAAGTTGGTATCAATTGAAATTATATAAATAGTTTAATGATGTGAATGATGAAAGATCTTCACCGACATGCCATATAAATTGAAATGGTGAATTCTGTAATAAAAATAACAATAACAAAAATTAATAATAATAATAAAAAGAATAAAAATATTTTTTATGAGACGTACCCGTCCCTTCGTCGGGACACTCACTACACCAACATAGTAAAATACACTTTTACCTTTACCATCTCCATAGTATATATAGTTTTTTTTTTTTTTCAAGAATTAACGGTACAAGTACCTTTTGCATTACATACAAACATAAGTATTTACAGTAAGGATATACAATAACAACTTTTTTAATGCTTACTTAGAAAGAACATAATTAAAATATTGATTTCACACTAAATATATTGAGATATGATTGTTGCAGTGATAAAGTTGAACTAGCCCAGTCACTCTAACTGGTACTTTAAAACCAATAAGGGCCAAAATTTCAGGGCTGTCCAATACTGAATTAACGATTTTAAATAGAACTAAAAATCATAAATAGTTCTCCTGTCCCTTAATTTAATCAAATTTCATATATTTAAAAAATAATCATAGTTACGAAATTCATTACGTATTCCTAATTTAAAATTAACATATCTCAAAAACTTATTCTGAACTCTTTCTAAAGTAATTTGGTGAGAGGCATAATAAGGGCTCCATATTGTAGAATTAAACTCCAAGATGCTTCTCACCAAGGAGGTGTATAAAATTTTTAAAGTGTTTATATTTTTAAAGTCCTTAGTGATGCGCAAAATAAACCCAAGTGTCTTCTAAGATCTACTACTAATATCATTAAAGTGACTGATAAAAGACAATTTCTGATCAAAAATCACACCCAAATCCCGCATCTTAGTAACTGAATCCAATGCAGTGCTACCGATTGATTAGTCAAATAAAATAGGATTTTTTATCCTGAAAAATCTCATGATATGGCATTTTATATGCAATTGAAGGTTGTTAATAGAACACCATACAGATAACTTATCTAAATTATTTTGCAATATAGCACAATCATCAACATTGTTAATAGTCCTAAAAATCTTCATGTCATCTGCAAACAATAATACTTCGACTCCTTCAAATATGTCAACTATATCATTTATAAATATTAAAAACAATAATGGGCCCAGGTGCGATCCCTGTGGAACCCCGCTAGTAGCGAGAAAAGGATTTGACAAAGTATCACAAATTTTCACTGTAAGTGTTCTCTCAGTCAAATAATTTTTAAACCAACACAGCATTGGACCACTTACACCAAACATTGATAATTTTTGTATGAGAATCTTATGATCCACCTTATAAATGCCTTACTGAAATCTGTATATACAGAATCAACTTGCTTCTGCAATAAAAACGATTGTATAAAAAGGTGTATAAAATGCATCAAACCCATACTGAGTTAAGGAGGATGCAAACTAGACAGTAAAATGTTATATAAATGTAGCATAACTCAAATGTAACTGTATTAATTCATAATAAAAATAAAATATACATATCACCCTGTAGCATATGTAAGCAAATAATGTGAGAAAGCCCCGAACACAGGATTACTATGAAATTCCATGCACTTGGCTTAATATCGGTTCTGTAAACGGAAACCTTTAAATTTATGATAAGTCAGAAATCATACAGTGGTGGGCAATTGTTTGCAATCCCCTCCACTTTTCCCATTCCCCCCACTTCTACCCCAATACTTGGCACGGGAATAAGGGGATTATAAATCTACAGGTATTTTTGGAAAAACAAAAATTTAGGAAAATACTTTTTATTTATATTTTATCTTCAATTACAATTAATAGGCACATTGGCGGACTTATTGCTTTAAGCCATATATTCCAGCTAACCAAAAAACTGACTAGTGAAAAGTTCTTGAAAACTGTTGTTCAAAAAACGCATACATGGAAAACTTATGTGAATAATTAATAATGAGACCTGTTTTTAGGATGGTCCGCACTTGGTGTTGCCAGGACCCATGCCTTCGCGTAACAAAAAAAAACGATCAAGATAAGTACGCTGCGATTGGTGTACCAGTGCAGTGCCTTATGCACCATTAAGTAAGGAGAAGGAATGATGATAATGAGATATCTGACAATATCAGTGTATTTTTTAATTTAAAGTTTTATTTTTAAACACCTTTTTTGAAAAAAAGTATATTTCATGTTAATGACCAGAATTTAACCCTAGACCTCTTGCATGTTATGCTTATTTGCTGACCACTACACCACAGCAGAATATATATTATTAAAATATATCTTGCAATTTTTTTCTATTTTTTTATTAATTTGTAAAATTAATCTTTAAAATACTTCACTTCAATGGATATCATTATTCAAAACGTGTACAAACAGTGAAAGAACCCAATTAGTAGATTGAAAAATTCGTATCAAAAGAATGAATCGCTAAAGCAAGATAAAAGTTACCCCACACTACGTTTCTGTAATGTGCTCCCAGTGGATTTGTGAGAAACTCGACTTTCAATGGAAATCGCCCCGTAAAGCGGGGTAACAATGTGTCGCGGGGGTAACAATCGCACTAGGCTCGATATAGCAAACAATACCGATAGCACAATAAGTCTACTCGGGTAAAGCAAACAGTGAAAAATGCTTTCATTTTTATGTTCAAGAATCATTTTTCGTGTTTGATTTGCAAACAAATATTTTACTTTATAAGCGTGCATGTAAAAATATGACATTGACGGTTTTTGTATAGACCCTTTTACTACTACTACCTGCTTGTCTCAGAAGAATCTTGGAGAATAAGAGAACGGACGCAGAAAACTCTGACGACAAATGTCATTAATTTGAGGCGGTACCATTGGCTGGGCCATATAATACGGATTAGAAAATAAAACGGCGGTTTTAAAACAGCTTTTTTTGCGAAAAAGCATAAACAGTTTAACAGCACAAAAAACTGTTATTTTACAACAGATATTCTTTGGAAATAACTGAATTCGTTTTTAAACTGTTTATGCATAGAAACAATTTAAAGGTGCGTGGACAAACCGTAGTTGTGGAAATGTGAAACTGTTTCTTACAGTCATAACAGTTTTTAGAGCAGTGTGGCAAGATTGTGTTTGGCTAACACGATACATACAAAATATAAATAATAATAAGCTCAGTTTAATAGTGAGTATTACAGGTTACTGACGACGGTAAAGTTTTCTAATTTTACAGCGCTATGATTTTTTTAAGTGTTGTAAATTTGAAATAACTCCACGTGTGACTTTAGAGGTTGTTCTCTGTTAGTTCTTTTGATTGGTTCGTTTACGGTAAGCCAACCGGATATCCTTCACAGATCTCATATCATTGGTTGGTTCATATCAATGTATGAAGTCAACCAAAGTAGTGCATTTTATCAAAATATTTTTGGACATTTTCAAGAAACTTAGGCGTACAATTTAATGCTCTAATTTTTACCGCGCGCAAGAAAACATTTTTTGTATCCAATTACCCGCAGGGCTGAAGTTCCTCATTGTGGAATAATCTACCCAATTAAATATTATTACATAACTTTTCTGCATTCCATTTTTCAACATGTATAAATTTTTATTATTAATATTTTTTTATTATATTGTTTATTGTTTTGATTATTTTGTATATTGTTTTATATGTTAATAAATGTTGTTGATTAACATATAGAAGAGTCCCGACTTAACATGAAATTTTCTAACAAGTCGGGACATAAAAAAATATAATTATGCTCTATGATAAAATTGTGTATTTTGTGAATTAAATAAATAAAGAAAAATGTTAGAAACGCACCTTCTTTATTTACTTTTAAATCAATATTGAAACGAATGTATTACAACAGAGATAAATAAAACTTTTAAAAAATGAATATTGAAGTCTAGGCATCTACAGGGCTTATGACCTGTCCATTGGCTGGTTTAAGTGGCCACTTTACGCACTGTGTAACATTCACCACTCTGCCTTTATTTTTATTTATAAATACATTTTACCATACATACATTGTTAAGATGGATTGATCGACCTCGTAGTGTAATTGTCAGCGCGTTTGCCTATCATTCAAGAGGTCTTGGGTTCGATTCCCGAAATGGTTGATATAATTTTTTTATTGAAAAGGGTGTTTTCACACTAAAATATTTCATAGCCCCTGGACTGGTACCTGAAGCGTAAGACTGATCATCTTACCTTCATGTAACAAAAATGATCAAGATACGCTGAGATTGGTGTACTAGTGCAGTGCCCTATGCACCATTCGGTGCAGAAAGGGATAATGAAAAATGAAAAAGACGTTGTTTTGTACACTTTGCTCAGCTAACAAGGGTACATACCCCGTTCTAAGCTAGGCAATTGCATTTTAATACATAATATTAATAATTTCAAAGTTAATATTGTTTGTATTAACATGTTTATTCTGATCTTTCCGGCTGTTAATTTTGATATGTTATTCATTGTTTTTATAAATGTAAATAATATTATTAAGTCAGTTTAAATATAATCTTCACCAACAAGCTACAAAAAGTGGCTTGGTGGGATTTTAGTTTTAGTAAAAATATAACAAGTGAAATTTTTTTAAATTGTAAAAATGTATAGTTATGCTATTAAATCAAATAAATTAATAATAAAAATAGAAAGAAAAGACAAACAAAAAATTAATTCACTAGTATAAACATATTAATATACACACATATGCGTTTATACATATATTTATATATATATACATATACACACATACATTTTTAAAAAATATTATTATTTTTTTTTTTTTACATCTAAGCATGTTTTTCATTCTTAACTTTTAATTACTTTTACAAATTTTCTTCATTTTTTTACAACTTCTATTTATGTTTATTTTACTTCTCTTTTTGTACTTTTATTAATAACCTGACATATAATTACTTTATAATATGGAAATTTCACTGGTCCATTAGAGTTGAGTCTAACTGTGTAAAATATTAAACTATGTAACTAAACTGTATGTTTTCTAAATAAAAGAAAATAAAAAATATTTTAAAAATACATAAATATACATACCTTCATATACCCATGCACATGCATGCATTTTGGATATCGACCTTTTTCATAAAAAAAGTTCAGAGAGGAGAGCATACTTTTTCTATAATTGCTGGGTATTTTTATTTTACCATCTTTGTATATTTAAATTTTAATATTAATTTTTTCGTGTTATGTATGCATTGAAATATTTTTTTTATGTACGTAAACGTAAATAAAATAAATAAATTAAAATTGAAATACTTAAAAGAATATCATAACATCACAACACGTCTATATTCTTTCGGTTCTTCCATTTGTTGATGTTTGTGTTATAAGCCCTGTAGATGCCTAGACTTCTAGTGCCTAGTGTTGTTCATATTTGTTGTAATATGTTAATAATGACAACTCCTTAGCGGGTTGAATCCAGTTCTTCTCTACAAAAATTTGGACAAACTTCAAACATTGTCAATATTAAAATGTCACTTTCTAAATGTTTGAGGAATTCTTTTCTACGTCTTCTTTCCTTCTCATCCACTCTTCTATCTTCATAAAATAGTGTACATTTTTAGTTCATTTTTGTTTTAAATTTTGTGATTTAAGATTCTATATCTGTATACCTAGAATATGTACATTTACTTGTAATTTTCTCAAACTGAACGGTTTGGGTAGGTAGGAAGAAATTTCATTTGAGGCAATATGCCCGCCCTTACATATATATATATATTTATTTATTTAGTTTTACAATACGCCCGAGGGGCATTTACAAAAATTATACAGGTAAGAACAAACATAGTAAGTAATAATTTTAAAAATAAACCTCACTTTTTTTGTATACATGTAGGAACAAAAACGCATGCTGCTATGCAAAATAAAAGGTGGAACTTTGCATAGTAAAAAAATAAACAAAAATAAAAATATAGATATAAGAAGAATGTTGGAATTGAAAAGCAAATTGAAAATAACTTGTAAAGAATTTAACCAAAAAAAAATGGTATCTACAAATTAATGTTAAAAACAAAAAATAAAAATTAGTTTACAGTAAGTATATATAAGATAATAATATAATATATGGACCACAAAAATATTTGATAAATTAATTTCAGAAAGATATAAGATAATAATAATACACATCAAAAACAGAGAAAAAATTGCATGAAAAAGAAAGTTGTGTTACGACTTTAATAATTAGTTTAAAACAATGTATTTAAGAACGTTTTAAAATGAAAAATATTTGCATTAAAAATGTCTACATCACATACATATTGTAAATGTATATAGAGTGTTAAATAAACATGTGGTAAAATCCAGTCAGATCTTATAGAAATCATCCTTCATAGGATGAATTGCCAAAAAAAATATAAATCTGCATAGATTTTAACACATTCAAAATATTTTTGAAATAAGGGGAGTATTTTTGTGAAATAATTCTCCATTCTAAATTCAGTTTAATGGACTTGTCGAGTCAATTTATTTTAATAAAATATGTGCGCTGGTCCTGAATGGGTTGGGGTTCAATAAGAATGAGTAAACACGACAAGCGAGCGGACTTAATTGACCCCTTGAGACCCGACCTCGGATGCAAACAGTAGTACTACATAAAAGATTCTATTGAAAAAGAAACGACAAATCAAAAATGTTGCGAGTTGCAGATATTACTTTCATGTCAACATTTTGCATTTAAAAACAATTTTACCGTTACAAAAAAATACACGTAATATTTAAGGGAATTATTTGCAAACGCGGGAATATCGAAGTGACAAAATGACGGAGACGAAAAGACGGGTACGTCTCGAAACCGGTAGGTATAGAAATGCTGGTAAGTGGTTATGTACAAACATTAAATAAAGTTAATGCTTTAAATATTAATAATTTCCATCTTTCTTTAGTTTGAGCAAATTGCGAAAATCTGATGCAACGACATAACCCCCACATTACATCACATACAAATAATATAATCACTAGATCCTCAACACATAGATAACTTAAACAAATACAAACTAAAACCACTTTCCGACAAAGGGATTTTGAGTGCTATTCAATTAAAATCTATAACCTACTTCCACTATCTATTAAAACAATTAGTAACGAGAAAATGTTTAAAAAGGCTATAAAAAAATAGATAGTGGAGCTAGGTAGAAGTAAAATGGATTTTCTCATTCGCCCATACCAATATTGAATCAACTGCTCCACAGGTGCATAGCTTATGTTAGGTATTTGTTATTTTCATTGTGTGTTTTATAATATAAATAATAAAGATGTACATAAATACCTTGTTTTTTAAAACTGTCTGAATATTTGTTAATTATCTTCGTTTTTTTAAGTTAGTCTTCTTTGTTTATTCTCAAATGTAATTTTAAAGGGGTGTATTGTTAAGTGTCCTCGGCACGGGAAACCCCAGTAAGGTAACATTATTTTTATTATTAATTATAGTTTGTAAGCAAAACATATGAATAAATAAATCGCATCATCTTTTTTTTATAATTCAATTTTTTATTAAAAC
Organism: Micrasema longulum; assembly: GCF_059751315.1. NCBI lineage: Eukaryota > Metazoa > Arthropoda > Insecta > Trichoptera > Brachycentridae > Micrasema > Micrasema longulum. The sequence continues at coordinate 315,125 of NW_028278692.1, read as the reverse complement.
CAGTCAATATTTTATGTGTAACTTGTGATGAATAAATTATGATAATGTCAAGAAATACTCAAACAATTAATTTATTTTTGAAGATTGCCTTCTTTGCATTACTGTTTTTAATATTTCAATACAAAAAAAAGAAAACATATTCTTTATGACGCCATGAGCCCTGTGATGAGTTAGAATTATGAATGTAAAATTACGTAGTTTTACCGAAAGGCGCGGTAAAATACCGTAATTTACGGTATTTTACGGTAATTTTCGGTAAAAAACGAATATGACGCACTTATTTTTTTTTTCGAAGATATAACAAATGCGAATAACTTTGCTTTAAGACACGTTACGTGACAGTGAAAATCAGGTTTAGATCCATCTGGTGGACAGTTGTACGCAAAAAACTGTTTTTTTTTAAATGGCCGTATGAGCGGTGGTCGTTCAAGGTCTCAAACTTAAATTTTTACAAAAGGCCCTATGTCTACCGATCCTGTTAAGTTTCAAAACATCATAACCTTTTTTATAAAAAAAAGTGATAAAAGTACATACCGAATGACTTTAAACGTCCTATACCTTTCACTACTACTACTACTACCATCACGCCATTTCCCCGTAGAAGTAGGCAGAGAGAATGGACCACCACACACGTCTATCCTGGCATATATTCATAGCTTCTTCCACATTCATACATCTTGTCATACATGCCCTTCGATTTTGTCTGCTTTTGACATAACCAGACTTAAGATTTCGTTTTATCTGATCATGCCACGTCTTCCTTGGTCGTCTTCGTCCCACGTTACCGTTCGTTTTTGCCATATGTACTTGTTTTACCATTCTTTTGTCGTCCATTCGTTCTACCTGACTAAACCATCTCAGAGACCTTTTCTTAATCTTATCAAGTATACTTGACTCTCGAAAATATATTATAAATCTCGAAAACCACCAGACGGATCTAAACCTGGTTTTGTCATGTAACGTATACTAAAACAAAACTAATCGTATTTGTTATATCTTTGAAAAAAAAAATTAGTACGTCATGTTCGTAATTAATTAGTGTGTGACGAAGAGACACGCCTGGAAACTGGTAGACCGAAAAGTCAGAAAGTAGTTATAAAGAAATATGAAAATACATTTATTTAGTGAATGTATTTCAATTAAAGATTGTACGAGTTGATACGACACAGAAATGAATAAAAGATTCTTAAAACTGAATGCAAAAAATCGTGGTGGAAGGAATGTATGGATGAGGATGTGAGTCAGGGAGGGTTGGGGGGGTATGAGAATATTTAGAGTTGGAATGGGAAATGTAGCAGCAGAAGCATAAATAAAAAACCCATTCCCATCTCATATCATTATTCAAATTTCAGATAGCTCTCTCTTCTTTACTCTACCATTTGAAACAAAATCCTCCAATACGTTGTTGAACACTGCGCCGATAATAAACATATTTATTTATTTTGTTTTTTAATGTTTTCTTTTTATCAGAGACTTGAATAAGTTCTGGCTGCTTTTTCGTAAAAAATAATGTGTGAGGTCCATAGGTCCATTGATCGATGACACACAGACGTGCTAAATAATTTCACCTGAAATATAGTGTAACGACTCGGCGTTTTCTATTGAATTCAATACATTATATTCTGCAAGACGTAAGAGCGATGTCCTACAGTACATTTACGTCATAGAGACATAAACAAAGGAACGTGGCCTCTAAAGAGACCTTAGGACGGGGTGACGCCCAGTCAGTCCCATTGCAGCCAGTTCAACCCCTCGTCGCCGTAACACTCACGTGACATAATTCAATTCATTATTTATTCGCCGTGTTATAAATTTATATTAAATATCAACCTAAAAAAGTTTTATTGAATAAAACAATAAAAAACATTTAATAGAAAGAATAATCTGTCACTAGCAATTACTTTCTTCCATTTTCGGGCAGCATATGAATACCATCTCGAAAAAATGACTCCATTTTTGAGTTGATCCACAAATCGAGCCATTTTTTGGCATTTTCATAAGAATGGAGTGTTACACAGCCAGGTCACGAGTCACCGATCGGATCAAGGAGTAATCGGAAGAAGCAATATCCCGTGAATACGGCGGGTGGGATAGGACTTCTCGTTTAATCGTTTCCAAGTAATTTTTGACTGGCCTTGCAACATGTGGCCGAGCGTTGTCATGCTGAAAACTTTCTTTGTCGCGTCTCTCTTCGTATTGTAGCCGTTTTTTTCCTTCAATGCTCGGCTAAGACGCATCAATTGTAGTCGATAGCAACTTCCCGTGATGGTTACGTTGGGTTTGAGGAGATCATAATACACTACACCAGCCTGATCATCGTGCAGAGCAGAGATGATGATGATGATTATGTTCGGTGATGTTTTATCAGAATATTTTTGACACCGGTTAGCTAAAACTGGAAGAACGGATAGTAAAATAAAAGTACAAGTAGAAAAATGCAAAAGTTTAATCGAAATCGGACTCCCGTGTTTAATCCTTTAAGATGCAGGTAAAATTTTCTTGAATATCGAGGCGCCAATCTATATCGAAACTCTACTGGGCAGCGTCAAAATACATTACCGCATTCCTTCCGTGCGTCTTGAACGTAGGCTCCGTGTAAAGATCGGGTATCGTTAAATTTACAGTTTTTTATTTTAAACATTGGTATGAAATATGTTTTTAATAATGAGAATATATTGTCGAGATCGTAGAACAACAACGGATGTGGGAAAAATGCGATATTGACTTTCTTTTATATTTGATATTGAAAAAGTTGTATGAAGGCTTTTTTTCCAGGTTTTGAAAAAAAATACACATTTGATATATAACTAACACAAGTATTGAATAGTACACTTTTGTACTTTTTAAGTTGGGACAAGAAAAAATTATGCCACTCTCACGTAAAATTGACTAAAATCACATGCGTCGTTGTTCTACGATCTCGTCGATATGAAAGTATTCTAAATGACGTACCTACATATTTTATTTGTATTATGGATAATTTATATTGCTAGTGTAATTTATTATTTTTGTAAAGTTAAATTTTTAAAATGCCCTGACGCACTGCCGCCCCGGGTACATTATCGGCTCACAGTCAGAGATTCCCGCCAAACCGTGAAGCTAAATAAAGCGCTCCTGGCGGTGTATTTTATAACTACCATTGAATTGGCGTGCCGAAGCTACCACCTAGCGGTGGATCCGCGCACCACTACGACTCACATACACATGCACACACAATATAAAGGTACACGTACATGAACACCTACACTCACACGGCCTAGTATTGCCATTAATAATTAATACAGGTCGGTACCGGGGGAATAGGTAAGTCCCCTGTTGCCGTAGTTTTAAAAAACACAAGTTTATTCAGTACTGATGGATTCGTTTTAAAATACAGTGCTAGAAGTTGTAAGCATATACATCGCACATCCGATAAAATAGTGTCATAACTTTAAAAAAAAAATGGCCCTGGTATTCTGAATCTTCTCTACCCCCGAGAGTGATCAATTTGAGGATTTTTATTTTTTGCATGCGTTTACATTTTGCTTCCTATATGGCCACACTAATAATTAAACGTCAAATAAACATGAAAATCTATATTTTTTGCAACAGAAGGGGAAAACGTTTTTGAGAAAGGAATATAGAAGTCTAGGCATTTACAGGGCATATGACCTGTCATCGACTGGTTTAGGTGGCCATTTAAGACATCGTGTAACATTCACCATTCTGCCCTTGTTTATTTTTTATTTTATTTTATTAACATATACGGCAAATCTGCCTTTTAAAAAATTTACAATATTCACATATTTCATTTAACTATAAAAAAAAATAAAGTTTAAGCAATTTAAGAATAAATGTAAATAAAGTTATATAACAAGAAAATCGCACGGTACTGTTTCATACCGCTGGAGAAAGTGAGCGAAAGTTGTATATGTTATAAAATGTATAGATAAATAAATATTTTTAAATTTATTTCAACAGAGAGGGAAAACATTTTTGATAAAGGAATATGGAAGTCTAGGCATTTACAGAGCTTATGACCTGTCATTGGCTGGTTTAAGTGGCCACTTTACACACTGTGTAACATTCACCATTCTGCCCATGTTCGAACATTCACATTTCCTCAACTCTTCCATCTGTTGACTTTTGTGAAGTAAAAGAGCTGAAACCTTTATCACGTGGGTGAGATTCATCCGGTTGAACCAAATCTTGGAAGGCCAACCACTACACTACGAAGCTAACTTTTTCACTCTCGATTTCCTCTTCGGGATTTTTAGCTGAAAGTAGTATTTGAATGGGAAACACTCGTCAGGGATTCGGGTTATATTTCAGACACATAACTGTATTCTTCACCCGCCCGGACACATACGTATTTTTGTTATTTCCATGTCCTCATTTTCATGAAAATCGTCTCAACGGCGCTGTTCAAAAAACGTCTTAACACGTCTTACAGCTACAGAACGCATAGCAGATTAAGATTCTAATTCCCCGTTTACAATTTCGTTAAATAAAAATGATATATAGTAGTTAGATTACAACACGTCTTGTAGCTACAGAGCTATATACATTCTACAAAAATACGAAGACTTCCATATTCCCGTCTCAAAAATGTTTTCCCTCTCTGTTGCAAACCTATTGTCATCTTGTCAATCTTTTGTCGGCTGCGTTTTGTAATGGTCAGCGCGTTTGCCTATCATCACGGGTTCGATTTCCGACATGGTTGATATGAAATATTTATTTAGAAGGGTGTTTTCACACCAGAATATTTCGTAGTCCCCGGTCACTGGTACCTGAAGCGTAAGACTGATCATCTTACCTTCATGCAACAAACAATTTATCGAGATGCGCTGCGATTGGTAAACCTATGCAGTGCCCTATGCACCATTAGGTGCGGAAAGGAAATTTAGCGATGGTGTTACAATTTTTTTCAGTCATAAATTAATTAAACGCAACTTAATGCATCTGGGTTATTATTATAAAACTTATTATTACATACTTTAGTCTTTTTTTTTGCACCACAACAGGCCAGGAGGCACAATTACAGTGTTAAATTACATCACAGAACACCCAGGCATAAGAAAAATCACATTTATTTTTGTGTTCGAACCCAGAACCTTCCGTGTGTGAGTCAAGCGTCTTGACAACTACACCACGGAGGCCGCCATACATTGAATTCAATTCAAATTCATAAGAAAACATGTCCTTACTACGTTAGCCACCTCCCCTCGTGTTGTGGCATCACGTCCGCCCCCCTTCCCAGGGGACCCGCTTCCAATATGTACACAATAAAATAAAATAAAATGTAGGAACAATAAATGATAGCGCCATTCGTCAGTCGGACGATATTTCTTACGTCCGTCTGTCCGGAAGATGCATTCGTGGAAAACAATAGTGCAGGGTATTTATTACTTAAGGTATTTGTTTTTAAATTAATATTTTTTTATTATTGCGGAACAATTACATACGACTGTTCATACGTGTAAACGAGTACACAGATTAGCTTTATTAGGGTGAATTAGAAAAGTAATTATTAGTCAATCATTTTTTTCAAAAATAAATTTCATTGACTCTTGTGTGGCTGTGATGTCACACTAGTCGACATAGGACACAAGACTTGATATATCTCTCTTATTTTTTTAAATGATGAATTCGTATTTTTTGTAATCTTCAAATGGACATTTTCACACCGGATTTGGAAAGTGAATTTTATATAACTATGCTGGATGTTAATACAAAAAAATATTTATCCTCGCTACGCGAAAAAAGAGTGTCCACTAATTCATTAACACATATGTATAAGAAAGAGCACGAAGATAAAACTCATTACAGGGAAGACAGAAACGCTGTTCTATGGCAGGTGTTAGTGTGAAAGAGACAACAAAAGTAAGTAAAGTTTAAAATAGATTCAGATTTCAGCCGGTTGTAACAGTGATGGGAAACGAACGCGCGTAATCTGAGCGGTGTATTTATGAATATTAATTTATTTTACTAAAACAAGGCTAAATTATAAGTTTATTTGCATAAATAATGGAAAAGGGATTATTAAACAGTATGTCTCCATGTTTTTTTTTTCAATTTTAGAACTTTAAATTATTCCGCCTTTTACTAGTGGTAACACGATGTTACATCACCGCGCGCAAAGGGATTATTTACCACAGTCTTTTAAGAGTTAATGGTACATGTTTTTTTTTATTCTTTTCAAATCTACTTACATACATCTAGTAAATTTTATAGCTGTAACTCTCCAATAAAAGAGACTCTTGTGCTTGGAGAGTGACTTACACTGTTATATTTATTAGTTTATTTAATTTTGAAGATATGAGTACATGAGAAAAAAAACAAAAACATAGGAAATACAAAGAAAAACAGAAAATAATAGTACACTCGTAATAATTTAAATTTAATGCAGTTTTTACACATGTTCGAAAAAATTCTTTTGATTTACTTTGAATTTATTTATAGATATATTCGTTTTAATAGTTTTTAGTTTATCAGGGAGATTATTGTAATTTTGGACACCTTTGAAGACGAAGCTATTTTGACCATGACTTGTGTGGAATTTAGGGATTTTAATGTTATTTTGGTATCTGGGTGGCTTATTTATCTCTTATTTTTTTTTTTTTCTTGTTTATAAATTTGTATATTAGAATTTATTTTTAATATAGCGTTACTGTATGAACTTTAAATATTTTTTACAGACTATCCGTATTGAATGTTAGGGGTTTCTTTAAAATCACTTTAATAATTAATCTTTGTACTAGTTTAAGATTATTATTCTTTTTAATTCATTTTATTTTTTGCTACTTTGGTGTAAAATACATGTCTGTCTTTATATTTACGTATTTAAAACATTTTTAACATACACCAAGGCGTTTAGATAAATAAACACATTAAAAATATTATGTCTTCATTTTCCTACATGGAAAAAGCGGAATTTTCATTTTATTCATTTTCCAAACAATAAAGTCCTCGTAGCGTTTGGGGCCTTGGTGATTGGCCGGCTCATTATCCTCCCCACAGAACAGATGATGCTTGTCACGATCCTCGGACGAAATAAAACAATTTAACCCTCGATAAATTGATTTAGCTGGACCTAATGCCATTTTGCTATTATTCCCGCGTCCCTACAATACTTTTTGTCTCTTTATCATTTATCATATCCAAATACACAACACTACAATTGATGAATTTACTACCCCAGTCAATTTTTTTCTTACCCTAAGACGCACTTACAACATTTCTCCGTAGGGGTGGGCGGAGAGGATGGACCGCTACACGTCTATCCTGGCATACATTCGTAGCTTCTTCCGCATTCATACATCTTGTCATACTTGCCATTTGATTTTAACATGACCAGACTTAAGATTTTAGTTTACCTCACTCACCATATATCTCTGTTTTACCATTCTTTCATCTTCCATTCGTTCTACACGAGCGAACCATCTCTAAGACCCTTTCTTAATCTTATCAATTGTACCTGCAGTTTAATCAGAAATAACTATCGACGTGCTTGAAAACATGCTAAGCGATCACAATGAACAATAATGAACATGCTTCACTTATCGCAGTCATAAGTCAACGCGTGTGTAATCTCTAAGTCAACGCTCGTGTCGGTTTGTTTTTTGTTTTCCTCGTAAATAAATACAGTTCATTGGCGAAAAATCGGCGTTTACTATAAAAAATAATACAATATATTGCATTTGCAAAATAGTGAGGAGTGTCTAATACAAAAATGTGAAAATTAAATTACAATAACTAAGGCCACTGCTTTTCTTGACATTTGGCTTGCCAACCGCCGGCGAAATGCAATAAATAGCAAAATAAACATAAATAAACAAAAATGGCAATTTAGGAATATTTTCCATTTTTACACGGCTGGAATTCAAATATGTGATTGCGCAGCAAGATTATTCGTCATTAAATATTAGGTGTTCACGGATGTTGCATTGTGATCGCGAATGCGATAAACGACCAAAGTGAAAAATTGTTATCACGTCGCCTTTTAGCGCGTCGATAGTTATTTATGATTGAGCATACCGACGTACATTAATCTTGTTTTTTAATCAAAAACTTTATTCCAATAAAGGAAAAAAAAATGTTAGAAGCCTACCTATGTAAGAACTGAAATATGTTATATGCAACTACTGTGGGCAACAGGAAATCAAAATGATATAAACAGACTACAAAGACAGCAAAATAAAATATTGAAGTTTGTACATGACCTACCCTATCTAACAGCAATTAAATAACTTTTTAAACAAACTAAACAATTAAATGTGACTGAACTCTTTAAACTAGAATCCTAAAAATTTATTTATAAATTAGCCACTGATGTAATTGTAGACTAAGAATTAAAACTTGAAAATAACTGTAGTAAACATGAACACAATACGAAAATATCAGAAAAATATCATATACAACCTTTCAAAACGAGAAAACGACAGTCGAGACTTATAAACCATGGACTGAAATTATCCAATAAACTCCCAGACAAAACTAAACAAAAGACTTAAAAATATTATTATTAACAGTAGAATGTGAATTTTGAAAGTAAAAATATTTTGTTAAAGATATGTGACCCGTTAAGGTTTATCAATGAAAAATTTAAAAATACTCGCGCCTGATTTCATCATTCGTAACTCTGGCATTCATTGATTTCTCGCACATTCGTCAAAGACATTCATTCCCAAAGTGGTCTATTTTGACCCCCAGGGGTCTATTTCGACCTGAAGGGGGTTCGCAGCAGTGTTTTTTTTATATTTAATATAATTCTTTGGTAGGCTTTACGCTTTGTGGCTGCAGTACGTGTAACTTGAAAATCCTTGCATATTTTATACCAGAAGCAACGGGTTGGAAATAATAAAAGCCTCCACAGAAACGTACGCATTACCACATGTTACTCTGGTAATGGTTCGAAAACCGGTCATCGGCCAAAAATGATGAAAACTTTCATCCAACAATGTTTTGAGTTATCTGAGATGAATAAGTCACTCAGATACCAACATAATATTAAAATTCCTTAATTCCACACAAGTCATTGTCAATATAACTTTATCTTCAAGGTGTAAAAAATTATGATAATCTTCCCAATGAACTTAAAACTATTAAATATAATATGTCAATAAATAAATTTAAAGTAAATCTTAAGAAATTTTTTAAACACGTGTAAAAACTACATTAAATTTTAATTAGTATGAATGTATTATTGTTTCATATTTTTTCTTTATTTATTCATTGTTTTTTTTTTCTCATGTACACGTATTTAAATTATATAAACTCTTATAAATAAACAACTACAACAGTGTACGTCACTCTCCAAGAACAAGAGTTAGTCTCTTTTTTTGGAGAGTTACAGTAATAACATTTACTAGATGTGTAAAAGTAGATATGTATAGAATTCTTTTAAAACATATACCATTAATTTATGAAATTTATTAAAATTAAAAAACTAAAAAAAACATTTAAGTTTGCGTGTGAAAATTCTTGATGGAAGTTCATTGTAATTTATTTTATAAATAAAAGACAAGTGATACTTTAATCCACAAATTTAAAATATCCAGTGACCGGTTTCATCGCTTTTGCGACATCTTCAAGACTGGTATCTTTATTAAGGAGTTCAATGTATTTATACAAAACAGAGGTAAGGATAGAGAATTCAAAATTAAATGAAAGTTAATTAAATAAAATTATTTTTATCTTAAGGATAATTATCAATTTTTTTTCGGGTTAACTAATGAGTTGATATAATGCTATTTCAATGAGTTTAAGTAATAATTTTTTTTTTTTTTTTTTTTAAATAAAAATAAATACTCTAAAATGTATTTACAGTATAATATTTGATAGTCCTTGGACTAAGTAAAAAACTGATTATCTTATCTTACTTTCATATCATTAAAATGATCACGATAATCTGCGCTTGGTGTACCAATAGAGTGTCCTATGCACCATTGTGTGCGGAAAGGGTAATGATGATGATGATGAAAAAAATCGTTCGTCAATATAAAAAACCATCATGTGATCTGTTACTATGAAGATTTATCTGTTTTCTTTTTATAAAATCTTTATTTCTATTGAGATATTAACTTGGAAAAAGGCTTCGTTTTATACCCCTTAGCATCTTATTGTAATTGATTTACTTGCAATAAAAACGGAATTAATTTTCATTCTAAATGAACGGAATTCCTTCCACGCCATTTGGACGAAAGAAAACAAAGCGATGTAAGGCTCTTATACATACAGAAATAGGGGTAGATACACTAAGGGTAGTTCTATTGATTGCATTGGGATATGCCATATATGGACAGTCTCTGAGGCGCTTTATCAAACTACCCCACGGCTATTGGGGATGGAGTCTAAATAAAGCTTGAGATAAGACGTTGAAAAATATGGACGTTTTCTTAAGAAAAACAAAAAAAATGTTTAATCATGTAAGAAAATGTGCATATGTAGTTATAAAACTTAGAAACATAGTGGAAATTAGACAATATTCAAAAACTTCTATATTACCTTTTCTTAAATGTTCTTCATCTCTGTTATAATATGTTAATATAAACAGCTCCCCAGGGAGTTGAATCCTAGAGTTGAAATTAGGACAAACTCAAAATATTGTTGATAAATTACCTGGTCCATGAAGAAGTATAGAAATTGAAACAATAACATTTTCAGGCGTTGCCTAGTATGTAGGTGAAATAATTCAATTAGATGAATCTCACCTGCATAAATAAAGGTTTCAGCTCTTTAACTTCACAAACATCAACAGATGAAAGAATTGAAGGAATATAGATGTTCAAATGTAGGCAGAATGGTGAATGTTACACAGTGTGTAAAGTGGCCACTTAAACCAGCCATTGACAGGTCATAAGCCCTGTAGATGCCTAGACTTCTATATTACCTTTTCTTAAATGTTCTTCATCTCTGTTGTAATATGTTAATATTAAAAACATAATACCTTTCCTCTACCGATTAGGTTAGTGTGGAATTATTGGATGGGGAGGAGCATATAATAACATAATCAACTACATAACTCTTGTGTAGCTATGATGTAACACTAGTTTACATAGAATAGAAGACATGATATATCTCTCTCATGTATTTAAATGATTTTTTTTTTTTTTTAAATCTTCAAATGGACCTTTTCACATCAGATTTGGAAATTAAAACTTGTACAAATATGCTGGATTTGATTTTAAAAATATTCATCCTTGCCATCGAAGATAATTATATGAATGAAAATAATGCCAATACCACAATAAATCTGTTTTGCCGTGTAAGACAAAGCACGAGAACTTATAACAAGGAAGACCGAGACGCTGTTCTGTGGCCGGTGATTGTGTGGAAGAGACAAAAACAAAAGAAGAAATTTGTTCGATCAGTCAGTTATTGGCAGCAGGCGACAGTGCACGCTAGTCATATGACGGGCGTATTAACGATTTTTAATTTATTTTGCTCTAACTGACCTATTTTGTTTTAATAAACCATGGAAAAGCCGCGAGCTTCAGAAATTTCTGTCTTCTGCTTGTGGTAATATGAAGTTACATCACCGCGTGTAAAGGAATTTTATAACACAGCTTTTTAAGAGTTAAAAGCAGTACAGAGACCAATTCTTAAATAAATGCTTTAAAAAAATGTATACTTTCTAGTCGGCCTCGTAGTGTAACGTTCAGCGCATCTGCCTACCATGCGAAAGGTCTCGGGTACAATTACCGACATGGTTGATATCATTTTTATTATTTCAAAGGGTGTTTTCACACTAAAATATTTCATAGTGAGTGACTGATCACCTTAACTTCATGTAACAAAAATGATCAAGATACACTGTGATTGGTGTACCAATGCAGTGCCCTATGCACCATAAGTTGCGGAAAGGGAATCATTATGCTGATGATGGAATTCTACATTGCGATATTTCGATCATACACTGCCACCTGAATCGCGAGACTGATCATCTTACATTCAATGTAACTAAAATTATGAAATCAGAAATCAGATATGATAATGATACCGTACCTGGAATACATACATACTGTTTTTCAATATATTACGATTTAAACGATTTATATTTTACGAAACAGTAAATTTTGGAGTCTCACAAGGATCTATTTTGGGTCCACTATTATATATTTTATATATTAATGACTTATCACTGTATAATTTTATAGGAAAAATTATTATTATTATTTTTATTTTTTTTAATTATGGTTGCCGACGACATTGGACTATTCTATAAAAATCAAACAGACATATTAACAAACAATGACATAAACGAAGACCTTACTATGTTGACTAAATGGACAAACACAAACTTACTTACACTTAAAAAGTGATAAAAGTACATACCGAATGACCTTAAACGTCCCATACCTTCACTACTACTACTACTAATACCATCACGCCATTTCCCCGTAGGAGTAGGCAGAGAGAATAGACCACCACATACGTCTATCCTGGCATCATACATGCCCTTCGATTTTGTCTGCTTTTGACATAAACAGACTTAAGATTTTGGTTTATCTGATCATGCCACGTCTTCCTTGGTCGTCTTCGTCCCACGTTACCGTTCGTTTTTGCCATGTGTACTTATTTTACCATTCTTTTGTCGTCCATTCGTTCTACCTGACTAAACCATCTCAGAGACCTTTTCTTAATCTTATCAAGTATACTTGACTCAGATTTATAGTCTCGCCTGATTTTACCATTCTTTTTATATACCTTTTATTGGACTTTTCTATAAAAATCAAACAGACGTTTAAACAAACAATGACATAAACGAAGACCTTACTATATTGACTAAATGGACAAACCCAAACTTACTTACACTTAATAAAAAAAATGCAATATTATCCATTTTGAATCTAGAAAAAAATGCCACAAAGTAGATGCTTACATAAATAATGAACGACTAACTGAAATTGAACATGTAAAATACTTAGGACTAACAATAGACAGACAATTGATATGGACAATTCATATCAACAATTTAATTAGCAAAGTGGCGACTTTATCGAGTCTATTTTTTAAATCAAAAACTTTAGTCCAATAAAGGAAAAAAAAATAATGTATGAAGCCCATGTAAAAACTAAAATATGTTATATGCGACTACAATGGGGAACAGGAAATCAAAATGACATAAACAGACTACAAAGACAGCAAAATAAAATATTAAAGTTAGTATATGACCTTCCCTATCTAACAGCAACTAAAGAACTTTTTGAACAAACTAAACAATTAACTGTAACTGAACTCTTTAAACTAGAATCTTTAAAATTTATTCATAAATTAGCCACTGATGTAATTGTAGACGAATAATTAAAACTTGAAAATAACTGTAGTAAACATGAATACAATACGAGAATATCAGAAAAATATCATATACAATCTTTTAAAACGAAAAAAGGACAATCGAGACTATTTAACCATGGACTGAAATTATACAATAAACTACCAGAAAAAACTAAAGAAAAGACTCAGACAACCTTTACAAAAGATGTTAACAATATTATTATTAAAAAAAGAATGTGAATTTTAAAAAAGAAAATATTTTGTTAAATGTATGTAATCCGTAAGGGTTCATCAATGAAATTGAAATAAAATTTTTAAAAAATAAAATTAAAAAAAGTATCAGTCCTTCACTACAAGCTAACCCCATTTTTCTCCACCCAATATTTTAAGAGTGTTCAAATAACGTTATTGTCAGGTGTATTGTAGTCAGTTATTTGAATAAGGCGAACTTCCGATAGGGGAAGTCGGGGTAAGAAGAAGCGTAATAATAATTGTGTATAAATATTTATTTTCGGAATTTGGTATTCAATTGGGTCGCTTGCCGATTATCAGCTTGACTGCTCGCTACACTGTATTTCTTATCCATGGGCGTCGATATTTTTAGTTAATTAAATATTTTTATGGTTTGTATCATAATAATAATGAATTAAACTATCATAAATGTTATTAAGTATTTGTATATAACCACTTACCGACTTTTCTATGTCTACCGGTTTGGAGACGTACCCGTCTCTTCTTCTACCAAATAATATCAAACCTGCTTTTTATACAATTAACAATTTTGGTAAATTATTGCTTTGCAATAAAGATAAAAATAGTTTATTCAATAATTCAGGTGTTTACCAATAAAAATGCGATTCTTGTTCTTCAGTTTACGTTGGAAGAACATCAATAAATTATGACATTCGTGTTGAAGAACATATGAGGTGTCTTCACAATAATAATTTCTCTGAAATTGCAAATCAACTAATCAATTAAAATCATGACTTTAATAAAAATACAGGAGTTCAAATCTTTCATACAAATAATAAGGGTTAAAAGTAAATAATATAGAAAGATTTCACATTAGGAAAGCTTTAAAAATAATGTTCCTTTGATCAATAATCAAACAAACTTCCAATAAAGTCCTTCATACGATGTTCCACTGTAAGGTCACCCTATTAAACCTATTAAGCATACCCCCTCCCTCCACCCTCTCTTCTTTTTTTATTAATTCTCAAACAACATAATATTTTCATAATTTTACTAGTGCATGTTTGTCCTAATCAGTGCATGTGCTTATTAAAATGCATGTCGTGTTAGTTTTATATTTTTGTGCAACAACTATGGTGAAAGTGTACAGTGGGTGTTGCATGTTGGTTGGCATGTTGGTTTAATTGGTGTCCTGACGAAGAAATGGGTACGTCTTGAAACTGGTAGAAATAGAAAAGTCGGTAAGCGGTTATATACTAATAAGTTAATTACATTAATTAAATTGACTACAAAATTAATGCTTTAAATATTAATAATAATTAAACCATCATTTGGCATAACGAAAACTCTCCAACCCATTGCGAGAACGACAATCTGGGACAAAGTAAGAAACTCTGAAATAAGACGAATCTGAGAGATTGGAGATTTTGTGCGATGGGAAAGATCATGAAGACGTTCCTGGAGAGAATACGTGGAGAGAGCAGATTTGGAAAAGGTGGTGCATTAGACCCCCCGGAAGATCACCACAAAGATGGCTGGACAGTTAAACGTCCGCATCTCAGGATCAGGCGCTGAGCAATAACAGGACGTAGTCGAAGAGAAAGCACAAGAAGAAGATCATTTACTTAACCGTTTACCAGCTTTTATTTTTCATGGAAGATTAATTATAATTTTAT